>NW_010365281.1:0-11907 GCF_000414095.1 Morus notabilis
CATAAATTTTCCCATTAAATCCCATCAAAATTCCATAATTTCGCTTATATAATACCATCTATGCGTATGGTACAATTCAGTCATTTTACGTGTGGAGCCGGTGTAATTGATAGGAATTGCACTGATCGGGTAGCTCCCAAGAAAGACTATGACATAAGAGCTTCAGTCATGTTAACAAAGAAGAAGACCGAACAGTCTCCTTAGACAGAATTACCTTTCTAAGCAAGTTCGCAGGAAAGACAAGGAGGGTCTCATGCAGACCACTTAAGTTCCAGTCTCTTTAGACAGATCTTACTTACACAGTACGTATTCACACAACCATAGATCATGTTACGCAAAGAACTTAAATGTGTACTATTCAAATGTATGGGTACTATTCATATGTATGGCTACTGTTCATATATATGGGTACTATTCACATATACGGTAGTTGGGCGTTATAACGACTTATAATGGATTAACCTGAATTATTTACCTAAGCAGTACCATAGTAAAACAAAACTATAAAGTGTAAATAGTATTGAGTTTAGAAATCATACCTTATTGGTAGAATTCTGACCTTCAAATTCTAGAGCTATACCCTCCACTAAAGAGAAGTATTTTAGAGAGAGGAAGAATTTCGTTTCTGAAATTCTGGGATGAAGAAAACTAAATTCTGAAGGCCTATTTATAGGAAAACTCGAGAGTATTATGCACAATAAAATATTATTTGTAAATAGTAACCTTTTATTAAAATATATATATCACAAAATTTTCTCACCTACTCCCCTTATCCCCTTGCCAAACACTTCTTTGATTTTGTTTCTTACTATTCATATGTATGGCTACTGTTCATATATACGGGTACTATTCAAATATACGGTAGTTGGGCGTTATAACGACTTATAATGGATTAACCTGAATTATTTACTTAAGCAGTACCATAGTAAAACAAAACTATAAAGTGTAAATAGTATTGAGTTTAGAAATCATACCTTATTGGTAGAATTCTGACCTTCAAATTCTAGAGCTATAACCTCCACTAAAGAGAAGTATTTTAGAGAGAGGAAGAATTTCATTTCTGAAATTCTGGGATGAAGAAAACTAAATTCTGAAGGCCTATTTATAGGAAAACTCGAGAGTATTATGCACAATAAAATATTATTTGTAAATAGTAACCTTTTATTAAAATATATATATCACAAAATTTTCTCACCTACTCCCCTTATCCCCTTGCCGAACACTTCTTTGATTTTGTTTCTTCTTAATTTTTATGATGATAGTTTCTTAATAATGTTAGCTATCATCTTCTTATTTATAGTTATAATTATGTGTCACTAAGACACTAGAGCATGGAATAACATGAACGAGAACATAGAGTTGTACGGGAACATCAAGATTAGCTTTTGTATTGTACTTTATTGTAATTTTCTCATTATAAAAGTGCTTTATTTATTGAAATATAGAGCGAGATGTTACATTGAGTATGCTCCAGTTGCTGATGATCTTCTATAGTTAAGTATAGGTAGAAATCACCATTTTATTTTTTTTAATCTTTTTTATCCTTTTTTTAGATTATAAGCTAAGCACTTTACTCTTATGAACTAAAACTTTTAAGGATAAGAATTATCGCTCCAACAATAAAAAAAAAAAAAAGAGAACTTGATTGAGGTTTTTAGTCCCATGTAAAGAGGGAATAAAAATGTAGAAATAAGAATGGAAGACAAAATTCAGTAAAAGTTTTAACATAATATGTTCTCCACATACCTTCATTGGTATAATTTATTGAGTAATGTGGGATGTTATTTATTTTGATGTAGACGAGACATATCATTTGTCAATACATACAACCACGAATTAAAGTACATACTGCAACTTAAATAAAACATATCTTGGATGGAGTATGCTGCCAGAATTAAGTGGAGCGCATCATCACCGGCTTACGCCGCCAATAATTTAAGTGCAGTATACATTGCTTTGAGTGGAATGCATCTTAGTCAATGTATGTCATCGCACTTTAGTGGAGCATACTTTCGTTGGTGTACGCCACACACTAAAATGGAGTATACCCTTATTGGTATATGCTGCGTCTTAGGACTCGTTTATTTCATCTATTCGAGTTTTCAATTCGAGTTGAGATGTGACTTTATTTGAGAGTTTTTAATTGTAGTAAAAAACTTAGATGTGATTTTTTATGAGATCAATTCTAGTTTTACTACAGTTAAAAACTCTCACAAAAAGTCACATCTTAACTTGAATTAAAAACTCGAATTGGCGAACTCAACGAGCCTAAGTATAATCACACAAAAACACATCACACCCTTGTTGGTGTGCAATTTCTTTTATTATATTTGAAACTATAATGTTCCTATCACCCAAGGAATATCATAGAAAATCACCCAGAGAAGGAGTAAAATAGTTTAAGAGAATTGAGATTTGATTTAGTCAAAATAAATTTCTCGTAATAAATATAAATAAATATTATTCAAAAGAGTATAATTAACCATTTATTAAACTGTAATAGTTCCTTAGAAATGGTATTCCCTGAATTGCCTAGAGCTATGTGATATATATTTGATAAATTTGAAATTGATCGGTGCAGAAAAAGTATCTGTGCCAAGTGTAATAGCCACTAGTTTTTTACTCAACGACTTGATCGGGACCTTCCAAACCATAGACTTCAGAATTGACCTCTTTTCTAATTTTTCTTTTTTCCAGACTTGTTGAGGTATTTGGCCAAAACTTTATTAGAGAGGTCAATTGGATTCCATACTCTTAAACTTAAGCTGGATTTTATATTCAGAATACTTTAGTTGGGTTTTATACTCTTACTCTATTTTTTTTACTATGCTTTTATAAAAAATAATTTCATGCAAAAATAAAAAACCAACCCTCTGTTGAATATTTAATATTTTATAAGCATTTCTCATACTAAGAATAATATATGTTGCAAACTTTTTAAGTTTGTTGGGTCTGAAATCTTACCTATCTATAAATTTTTGAGAGTATAATAAGTACTAAATTTAGTTTAAGATAATTTATGTGGACATATCCAGAAAAGAAGATAGGCAAAAAACAATGAGAAAAGTAACAAGAAAGACTAGAGCATAATAAACTCCACAAAATTTTGAAGTGTTGAGGAACATAGTTTCCCTTGGTTACTTCCCCGGTGGGGCCGCCAAAAACGTGAAGAAGAATAAGACTATGATATACAGGTGAGGAAGGAAGAAGAGTAAGAGAGGAAATCACACACAACCATGGAACCAACCCAGAATGCAACATATCCATTGCCTTCAAAATAGAAAACCTAGTAAAATATTCTTATATCCCTGAAACTATTATAGTTCAAGAGTTAGTCCCTCCTTTGTTAAACCCATAAAATGTCTTTAGGAGACACCGTCATAATATTAGACAACTTATCATCAACACCAGACCCACCATAAAAGAATATATTCAGTCCTCCAAATTAGATAAGTGTCTTATTCCTAGTACCGCTCTAGAATAGTACATTGATCTTCAAATTCCAAAGGAGCTCATTTCTTGATGGGCTACTGAAGGTCATACCCATCTCCATTTCGGAGCAATCAGGCTCATCCTAACCCTTCATGATAGAAAAGGATTACTTGTCACTGTTCGCTTAGCACTCCTATATACTAGGTATATGATTAACGCCCAAAAGTGTTGTTCACAAGCGGTCAATTGTAGCACAGAAGGGCGGTCGTATCCACAGAGAGATAACAAAAGAAACAAGAAAAATTAGCAGAATAAGAGCGTTAGAGAAAAATAAATAACAAATAAATTAAAGTAAAAAAATATTTTTGAGATTTTGTTGCAAATAAAATAAAAAGGAGAAAATTTATGTGAAGGAAATTCAGTAGTGAAAACAGTAAGGTGTCGAGAATCCCTAATGTTTCGTTCAACAATTCAAGTTTTGATTCACAAAATAAAAGGATCGAATCAGTAGTGAAAACAGTAAGGTGTCGAGAATCCCTAATGTTTCGTTCAGCAATTCAAGTTTTGATTCACAAAATAAAAGGATCAAATAAATTAAATCTCTATGTTGACTCCGGAAATATTATAATTACAAGTTATCTAAAATCGACAATATATCAATTTGAAAATATTGCAGTAAAAGACAATTTGCAAAATAATTTGAATAACAGAATAGTGCAAGACAAAATTACATAAGAAAAGTGGGACTGAACTCATATAATAATTGGCACACAATATTTTAAAAAATAAATGAAAGATAGATGAGATTTATATCATTCAGATATTGAACTTTACAGCACAAGGAATCAAAAACCCGAATTGGGTCACTCAACAAAAGTTCATCCCTAACCTCGCCAAAATAACTCTAGCCTAGCTTGCAAAACATTCTCACAAGTTCTAGAGAGAAAACTGAATATTCAAAACTTACAAAAACCTTAGGCTAACCCCATATTTATAGTTTTCGGAGGTTGCTTGTCAAATAAGGAAACAAATAATTATAAATAGAAAATTACAGAAGAAAAGGAAACAAAATAAAATTACACATAAATTAAGAGAAATCAGATATATGATTTGAGGAGAAAATTGGGTAATTTGCTATGATTTTTGGGAAGAAATTCAGACTCAGCACATAAGAGGACACGTGTCGCAATACGATTAGAAGGAAGGGGTCAACTCACCACGTGTTGCGCTCGGAGTGGTTGGCGTGTGCTTGCACGGTCAGAGTGGAGGACAACTGGCAGACATATGTCACATGCAGAGAAAGGCTTGGGCTGGCACACTGACAACGTGGGACCCACGCTGCTGAGGAGTTGGATGCACAGGAGAAAGCGCGGAGAATGAATGCGCACTCTGAGATATCGCGTGCTAGGGACGCGCGCGAGGTGGAGTGGGAATACGGAAGAGCTGGGGCCAATGCGGAAATTAGCTTGTGGCTTTGACTCGGCTCACATGGCTCTCTCTAAATGGCTCGGCTCGGCTGACTAAAATTGGCTAAAAATATGGCTTTCATGGCTTTTTCTTGTGTAGCTTTTTACACTGCTTTTTATTTGCAATAATTAAGAAAAAAACTAGACAAATTCCAATTAAAAAAATATTATGAATAAAAATAATGGAATTATTTAATTAAAGCTTAAATATTTTAATATTATATAAACCAAAAGCAGTATTTAGGGTGCATTTTCATGCACTTATTAGTATACTAAGTATGAACTTGCAGTAATAGGAACCACTTTGTCCACACTCCATGCTGGTAGTATCTTATTATCTTTTTGCCCAAACTTCAAAATTCCACTGAAAGACTCACACTTATCCATGTGTCTCAAATTTCAACTCCAAATCTTTGGAGCATAATAGATTCCATCCTCATAACCACACTCCATCATCAGTTCATCTACAGACTTCAAAACCATGCACTTGATCTCCCTGTTCTAGGCCATACCCCAGATACTCTGTTCATTACAGTAAAGAGAGAAAATGAGGTGCCAACCATTATGCGGATTCCCAAGCAACTCTCCCGAGAAGAGATGACAAAGCTCATCCCTTTGGAATGGTTCACCAACTACGAAAAGTTGCATCAGAACCATAAGCCCATCCACACAGCTGATCCAACCTTCATTTAATTTGAAGATGGAAAAGTAAAGACAATCTTCAAACCTCCTAATGAAGGTCCCAGTAAAACACCACCAGTCTTTCAATCCATGATGATTAGACCCGTGTCGACAGAAGAAGACATCCATGTCGATAGCTTCGAAGCAGATGGGTCTAAAATCTATACCGATAAGATTGATTGCCATTTCATTTGGGCTTGTGATCCCTCTATGCGTGACCCAGACTGTGACTATTGGATGAACTATGAAGACGATAAAGAAGATGATGTCTAAGCAGTAGAAGGAGAAAGAAGAAGGGAGCTTGCAAGCCTCAATCTTAGACAACCAGAAGACAGTACCATCTAGATGATCCAGATAGTCCTTGGTTTTCAAAAAGAAGCAAGAGGATTCATCTACTTTAGATGCTACACCATGTATGATGTTCTCATCATATGATCAAGACTTTCTAGCTCTTGAAAGACAAATGGACCAGACAACCAAGGTGGTTTCTCAGCCATATGTTCAACCAATAGAAATACAGCCAGATGGGAAGCTGAAACCTCCATCCCAGGCAGAAGAAGTTCTAAACTAGCAAACTCAAAAGGCCAGACCTCAAACCTAGGTCCAACAGAAGATTGAAACTGTAATGACTGAGAAAATTCTGTAACTAAATAGTGTAATTTAAGTAATTAAGTTAAGGATTTTTCTGGAAATTATCATGCCTTATGATTTAAGGATTTATGAAATTATTAATATTCAATGAAGAAAATCTATATGAAATTCTAAGTTAAAGTTAATTTATTTCATTACGAAATGATTTAGTTGATAACTCTAACCGCGATTTAAGGTGGAAGAAATATCAATCCATTGAAGACTCAAGAATTTTGATTATAAGAATTTTCAAAATCAGTATGGTGCTAGCAGTTTATTGAGAGACACTCTAACACTTAAAAAGTCCTTAATTGCCAAACTAGTTCAACCAAATTTACGCAAATAGCATTTTTGATAAAAAAATGCTATTCGAGCTCAGGAATTAACATTGTTAGTAATTAAGTCATTCCTAAGGTAAAATGCAAAAAAGTCAAGTTAAGATTTTAATTCGTCTAAAAATAATTTTTAGACTTGAAACAGCCCGATTGTTTACACAATTTAAATTTGAAATCGGTATTAAATTACTCAGAGACTAACATTAGACTGTAAGTAGTAGATTAATTTGTGTCCATTAAGCTAAATTACCTCCAATCAGTATAAACTTTATTTGTTTGGATGGAGTCCTTGAGAATAAGATCAAGAGACGAGATTCGACATCGTTTTGATCTCTTAAGTAAGTAGTGTAATTATGGAAATACTTTCTCTCTCGCATTACTCTCACTTTCTCACACTCTCTCTCGCTTCCTCTCTCAAATTCTCTCTCTACGTTCACTCTCTTTCTTTCTCTCTTTCCCTCTATCTCCATGCCGGCCACCATCTTCGATAGAGATTCCGGCATCATTTTTTGACACCTCCCACACCAATGGAAAGCTCTCGTCGAGTTGAGCTGGAATGGTGTCATGCAGTTGCCAACTCCTCCGAACGAAGCCCCAATCGCCGGTGAAAATTCCAAAAATACCCATTTCTTCCTGTTGTAATATCCTCACCTTCCGACATCCAACAAGGTAATTCCAATTCTTATGGACTCAAAATTAAGAGACAAAGAAAACCTGACCATTTTCGCAACTCGTCGCTGACCGAAACGCCGCCTTCGGAGCCGCCGGAATAGCCGCTCGTCGCTGCCTTTATTTTTCCATCTCCGCCCATCCTTGCCCTCACTACCAGGTTTAGAACTGAAAGATGAGTTGATCCCTACAAGTTTCAACCTCCTCCGTCACCGTTTGGCTAGAAAATGGAGCCGCTGCCCCCATCGTCTGAGGAGGTAAGAGTTGGTTCTGATGATCCAACCATTGGATCATCATGATTTTGGTGTCAAAATGCTCAAAAGATCATGGGTAATGAATGCCCTAAATCAATTTCATCGATCCATTGCCAGAGGATCAAAATCCAAGTCACCAAGTTTTGCCGAAATTGATCAGTTGGATCAGAGTAGATAGATGTCAAATTTCGTGAAATTGACCTCCCCATTGGATTCAAAAGGTTTAAAAATAGGGGATAGGACCTAGGTCCACCGTGAAATTCTGCTCCAAGAGCCACTGCCGCCGTACGCCGCCACCGCTGAAATCTAGTGATACCTCGTTTATCATTTTCCCAAACACCGATCGATGATGCAAGATCATATCCTGACTCATTTCGATGTGGTGAATACAACAGTGATATCTGCTCAACCAAATTCCACTCCGGTGAAAAGTCAATCTGTACGAGCGCACGCGATTCGAGGTAAAAATCAAACTAAGTTGTTGAAGCTTAGAAACAAGAAAGAAGACCATATCCTGACTCGTTTTGATATGCTGAATGCAATGGTGACCTCCGTTCAAACTAATTCCATTCCATTTAAAAGTAAGCCATAATGGGCACACGCAGCTTAAGGCGAATCAAACTACCTCGTTGAAATACAGAATGAGCTATCCAACGCTTCTAGACTCAAAGGGCTATAATTATATGTTAAGCTCAACAAGCATATGAAGGTGAAGATCTATCTTGAGCTCAGTATATGAATATGTGATTTAATTGATTAATGGTGAAGATAATTAATTCATTATTAAATTGATTAATTATCAATTCTAGTCTAAAATAATTAATTACTTATTAAATTAATTAATTATCAATCTTAGCACATATAATTAATTAATTATTTATTTGATTAATTATCAACCCCAGTCTGTATAAGTAATGGCAATTAAGGAAAAACACGATTATAAGGATTTAAATTAATTAATCCTTGTAATAAGAATTATGATTTTTATGATCCTTAGTAAAGGAAATATGTTATAAGAAAGGATTAAATCCTTTATGATTGTGATAAAATTTGACAACGTAAGACAAGTTATCTTACACCCTCTGAATGGTGTTCCTTTACAAAACTAAACAGTAGAGGATAGAAGATCTTAGTGAGTAGAGAATTTTTCTTTAACTGGAAACTAGGTAAGTAGGAATCTCGCCTACGACATGAAAACTACGGTTTTCAAATTAAAATATTTTTTATACGTTTAATGAATTATGAAAATGCATGATCAGTGTTATGTCATGTAATGTCAGGATATGTTATGTCTGAGAAATGTTATGTTCATAATTTGTCATATTATATATATGTCAAAGGTCATGCAGTATGCTTTATATTTACATACCATGACTATGTCTCAGAATGTGTTGTTATGTAGTAATATGTCATACTGCATACACACAATAAGACAAGTGAAACGTTAAGTGAAGAGTGTCGTACTAACCTCATGAGATTGGGGGGCTTATGTACAGGAAAAAATGATGAAATCATTTATGATCACAGTGTTGTTGGGGACCTTGCAAACCCTCTCTACCCGCTGATCGTACGCACCCGATACAAACACTTGGGCACATAAGTATGAAAAGATAAGATAGATTCTTAAGATAAGTTCATAATGAAGAATAATCGGCTCATGCATATTTTATTAAATGTTTTTAAAGTTATGTTTTGCGAGAATGATTTCCTACTTGCTGAGCGAAAGCTCATTCAAATATGTTCATGCTGTAGGTAAGAAACCTATCAGCAATTCTTGAAGGGCAGTGGCGAGCGGCGGACAAATGGTAGAGATGGGAATGGATACCGTTCACGCTTAAATCTTCCGCAGTAAGTATATATATATATATATATATATATGTCGGACAAATGGTAGAGATGGGAATGGATACCGTTCACGCTTAAATCTTCTGCAGTAAATATATATATATATATATATATATGATTCAAAGGTTTCAAGCATGTATCTTTGAAAAGTATATGTACATATGTATGTTAAAGAAAGCTGAAGTTGTACCTAACAACCCTAGTCTTGAGTATTTAAGTTTTAGAATGTCGCAACAGTCCGTGCAACAAATATAGAAAATTTTCAATATGGCGATTTAAATGATCGAGTTTGAAAAGAATTTTTTAAGATGTACTTGAATTTAAGATTTCAAATGAAATCTAGTTCAAAGTTATATCAGATGGTTCGATTGAATTGGCTAGTTTTAGAAAGGCTTTTAAAGAGTATTTGAAATAAGAGTACAAATGCCATTAAGTTTGAAAGATATTTTAGAAGGTTTTATTTGAGTTGAAATTAAGAAAAGCTTTAAAAAATTTAATATTTCATTTTAGGAAATTATTATTACGATTTATGAAATTATTTCTTCTTATATTTTTAAAGTATTTATAAAAAAAATTATTCTGGTGTTCCAAGTAATTTAAGTTTAAGAATATGTTAAGTATGTTTAAGTCGACGGCCACAGAAACAAAGGTTGAGTAAGTCATTGCCCAGTCCAATCTCACTGACAAAAAGCTTGATGAACTCTGTGATGATGTCTGAAGACTCAACAATATCCTCCAATCAAGAATTAAACAGTTAGATTTTGACTTAAGGAACCTCATCAACCAGAGGTACTTTGGACCATAATTTGACACAAAGAAAGCAGAAATTTAGAGGCTAAAGGCTCAACTCGGACATATTGATGAAGATCTAAAAAGAAGAGAAAGGAGAATGTTTGATCCTCCCTTTTATCAACTTCCTCCATTTGGATCTTCATTCTTCCCTTCATATTCATACCTAGCTCAGCCTGACTATTCAAAGATCTTTAAGATGACCCATGAGATCTTCAGAGATCCAACCTGGTCAAAATTGACAACTTCAGCAAAGCCAACTTCTTCAACATAGAAGACTTCCAGAATGAGTCTATTGTCAGAAGAAGATGAGCCAGCTCCACAGAAGACCAAGCCTACTACATCAAAAACTTGATTTGAAAATTGAAAGTGCACAATATCGCATACAAGTAATAAATTAGTGAATAAAGTATCGTTCCCACGAGGATTGCGTTAATTTTAATTAAGTACCGAAATTGGTTAACTCTAAAATTATTTGAATAGCCTAAAATAAAATAGTAAGATAGTAAGAGCAAAATACAAATAAAAATTGAAATAAATAAAACTAAAATAGATAAACGACTCAAATAAATTAAAAACTAGGGCAACTGCTTTCACTAAATCTAATCCACTTTATTCCTCAATTCTCATTATTCATATTTATTATCCAAGTTGACAATCAAAAATTCCTAATTTATTCAATGCTCTCTTCCGAGTTACACCAAAAGTCTCCTCAATTGCTAACCCATTATATTCTTATGTGAATTACAACAATCAACGTGTCATGAACGGTTCATGGATTTTCATGTAGCGACCACACAAATTATGCAAGTATATTCCTATCTCACATGCAATTTATGGCATTCAACACAATGAACTCAACATATAATTCCCCTTGCAGTTCTATTATGATTAACCAATCATCTAATTAGTGGCCAATTAATTAAAAACATTAAAAACGGTGATGAACACTCAATCTTAGAAAATAAAAATAAATAACTCGAATAAAAGAAATTAAAATATCATAGTGGGGCTAAATCAAAGCTCTAGCAAAATAAAACTAAAACATAATTAATTTAAAATAAATCAAGGGTTCCAACATCTCAATTCACAAAAATACAGAGATAGAGAAATTAGAAGGAAAAACTCATGTGGAGGTGTCACAGGCTCCAAATTTAACTCTTTAATCCTCAATCTTTAATTCTTGATCTTTAAAATATTTTCTCCCTTGTAAAACCTAAAACTAAAAATAAAAATCCTAAAAAAGTGACTTTAAATTCTCTAAAATAATTTCCCCTAATATTTTCTCTCAGCTCTTCCCACGGGGCTTTTCTTATTTGTGGGTGCTTTGCTCTGTGAAGTAATCGCAGGGGGTTCTCCTCTCTTTTTGGTCTTGCGGCTGCCAAGGGCTATTAATAGCCTCCAAATTCACACGTCAGATGAGCAAAAGAAGGAGGGCATTAGGGCTCTGATGCAAAGGTGGACACATGGCAAACTTTGAGTGGGTTGGATCTAAAATTAGGTGATGGTGCACTCTGGAATGCTGATGAGGATAATCGAACGACCAGTGAAGAGCATGCGTGGCAGGGGGCTGGATGGATATGCGCGGAAGAAGGTTGAATCTGGATTTGCTTTTGATTTTTTTGAAGTATTTTCAATTCCAATTTGGAGCATGGATCGGTCTGCATATGTCAAAACCTGGAGCAGAATTGCAAGCTATCCTCAGAGAATTTGCCTCCAGATTTACTGGTACTTTCAAACACTGATTCCAAAGCCTCGAAGGATACAGACAACTCCAGTTTATCAAAGCAGAAAGTGCAGCAGGAA
>NW_010365281.1:11938-25366 GCF_000414095.1 Morus notabilis
ATACCAAGAGTTCAATGGAGATTATAACTTTCTAGACAAGCAGATGTGCCAAGAATACTTTAAAATGAAATGTTGTTCCTTAAAAAGAAAAGACTTTGAATTTCATTATCAAAGGATTTTTTGGCGGTACTTGCTCAACGGATTCAATGATCCCAATCTTCACCAAGTATATATGGCCTCACTTCCTCAAGAATTGCAGCCTGAACTCCAATGGTCTTTGCTTGCAACAAAAAGAGAGCCGAAGGATATCTCCACTAGAGAAATCCATCAATTAGCATTAGTAGCTCTAAACAAGCTCTGTGAGACTCAAGAACTATTTTCCTCTATGATGAAGAAAAGATCCAAGTTCAAGAAGGCATGCAAGAAACCGTATTTGAAAATCAAATGCAAAGAAGACAAGTGTCCTTGTGGCCCTCCGAATCCAAGACGTTCTCGCAGACCAAAGGGGACCAATAAAAAGGAAGGAAGAAGATTCAAATTTTTCAGAAGAAAAAGACGTGGCAGCCCAAAGTCAGATCCCTGTTTCATGTGCGGAGAAAAATGACATTTTCTAAACAATTGTCCTAAGAAATCTGCCAAGTCAGTAAGAATCATCCAATAGTTGCAAGCCAACTCAGCACATCGAAGCGAGGAAGATGCTGATCTAGAATCCCTATTCTCAGAATAAGAAGAACCATATATGGAAATTTTCTTTGCCATCCCAGAATCAGATCAAGTTGACTTCAACCCCGATGGTACAAATGAAAAAGGAATAGACCTTCACATTCCAGTCTATGAGATGGAACAAGTTTCCCTCACTGTTCCAACTAATCCTATGCCAAATGTTGAAGTCCACATCCTTACTTAAAAGTATGATAATCTGGTCAACTTAGTCGCCTACATGGATGTAGGTGCAGGAAGTACAATGATGAATCCAAAAATCCTTTCTCATGATTTTTGGACACCTCACATAGAATACTTCAAGGCTGTTGATGATCAAGTATTCAAGACAGAACTGATTACCAAATCAAAAATTAGTATCAAGTTCTTTCCTGGAAGGATCCTTGGTAGCAGTTTACCAGATGAAGATCTTCTCATTGGAATGGATGTTTACCACCAAGCAAGAAACCTTCAAATCCTTCCTACAGTATTGAAGTACAAAAGGCAATTCAAGCCTTATTCAACCATTCCAAAGATGTTCTCAATCAAGGAAGTTCTAGCTGATTATGAAGAAATAAAAAACAAGCTTCTAAGGTTTTGTGCTGACAGCCATGATTAGTTCCAACATCCCAATCCTCTGTGGAAGAATAAAAAGTTCTTCATACATTTACCATTCAAGAAGAATAAAGACATCAATCCAACTAAGGCTACTCATCTAGGCATGACTCCATCTGATCTAGCCTTAGCTTGAGAAGAATGTTCATAGCTCCTCCAACAAGGATTGATTGAGCCCAGTAAGTCCGATCAGGCTTGCCAAGCCTTCTATGTAGAAAAGAGATCAGAGTAGGTCCATGGAAAGAAAAGGCTAGTAATTAATTACAAGCATTTAAACCTTTTCTTGAAGGATGAAAAATTTCCTATTCCAAAAACTAGCTATCTATTCACTCATCCGAAGGAGGCCCAAGTCTTCTCAAAGTTTGACCTCAAGGAAGCATTTTGGCAACTGGGGATTGACCCAAAGGATAGGCCTAAAACAACATTCTGCATTCCAGATGCACAGTACCAATGGCGAGTCTTGCCATTTGGTCTCGAGACAGCTCCATCCCTATTCCAACGGACAATGGCCCAAATCTTTGAGCCCATCTTGTACAGTGCCTTGATCTACATTAATGATATCTTACTATTCTAAAAAGAACCAGAGGCCCATAAAGTCTTACTAGCCCAGTTCCACCAGATTGTGGATCAACATGGCATCATGCTGTCCGAAAAGAAAAACCAAATTGGACAGGCCTAAGTTGAATTCCCAGGGATGTAAATATCTCAAGAAAAGTTCCAGCCCAGCCCACACATAGCTTGAGAATTATTGACATTTCCAAATAAGCACCTTGCTGTAAAGCATACTCAACAGTTCTTAGGAATTGTCAATTATCTTAGAGACTTTATCTCACCCGTGACTGAACATACCAGCCAGTTATAAAAAATGTTGAAAAAGAATCCTCCTCAGTGGGGGACAGAACATACAGACATTGTCATAACACTAAAGAAAGTAGCTCAGTTACCTCCACCTTTAAAGATTCTAGGCATGGGAAAAAGAGTCTTACAAACAGATGCAAGTGACCATTATTGGGGGGCCATTCTCATCGAAGAGATTGATGGCAAAAAGCATTACTGTGGACATGCTAGTGGTTAATTCAAAGAATTAGAAAAGCACCATTACACCATCTACAAGGACATTCTTGCGGTAAAGTATGGAATTCAAAATTTTGATTTTCATCTTAGGAGTTATAATTTTGAGGTCCGCATGGATAATTCATCATTTCCTAAAGTCCTCAATTTTAAAAATAAAACCCTTCCTGATCCACAATTACTCAGACTTAAAGATTAGTTTGCAAGATATGACTTTTTTGTAAAGCATATAAAAGGCCATCATAATCTCATCCCTGATCTATCAACTCGATCCAAGCCAGTTCAAGTCATCACCCCCTACAAAACCTTTTCACTCATTCTCATTGCCACAAGCACACCATTATGTGTTCATGTAAATAAGAACCATCATTTTCCTCATGATCTAGGTAACTCACCTATCCCTGACCAGATCTAGTTTTATGCCAAAACCCATCTCTTCTATTACCTGACCAACATCTGTAATAAAATCAATAATCTCTAAGCTAAATATCTATACAATACAGAACAACAACATCTAGCCATCTACAACCTCTACCCTTTCAGCCTGATCATAGAAGATGACATTTAGGCCACGTTTGGAATTGATCCCGTTTTTTATTTTTCACATTTTTTTAGAAAGAAAAAATGAAAACGTTCTCAAAACGGTGTTTGGCACAATAAAGTAGCGTTTTCTTTTTTCATAATTCGAGGTCATTTTTTGCAGGCATGCTCAAAATTATGTAAGGATCGTGTTTGCAAACTTTCAGAATTTTTTGACGTCGTTTATATTTTATTTTATTTTTCAAAGGTAAAAAATAGAGAAAATCATAAAAAAATAGAGTATTCATCGAAAAATTGTGGCACTTGTTGAATTAATTCCTAAAAATTATATATTAATTTTAGGATGTAAAACATGTGAATTTTTGACCCCCCTGCCACTGGGCGCCCCTCTACGCGCGCCGAGGGGCTTTTCAAAAAATGACACGTCGTTTTGGATGGAAGGAAAACGACCTGTCGTTTTTGATTCAAGAAAAATGACACAGTCTTTTGTGGAAGCAAAATCACATGTCATTTTTATTATAAACAAAACAACACATTGTTTCTGGTCGAATAAAAACGGCAAGTCATTTTTTGATGAAAGCAAAACTACACGTTGTTTCTATGGGGAGCAAAACGACTTTTCATTTTTGGTTGAAAGAAAAATGACATGTCGTTTTCTTGAAAAGCAAAACTACACGGTGTTTTTCTTTGGAAACAAAATGATCCGTTGTTTAATCTCTTAAGCAAAACGACACATCATTTTCGCATTGGAGCAAAATCACAAGCCGTTTGGTGTAAAAAAATGACACCTCGTTTTTGCTTTGGAGCAAAACGACATGTCATTTTTCTTAGAGGCAAAGCGACACATCATTTTTTGTGGAAGCAAAACAACACGTTGTGTTTTATATAAGCAAAATGATACGGGCTTTTTTGGTGGAATCAAAAAGACACGTCTCGGAAGTAAAATGAAACCTCGTTTCTGGTGGAATCAAAACAACGCCATTTTTTGTTGAAAGCAAAACGACACATCATTTTTGTTGGAAGCAAAAAAACGTCATTTTTGGTGGAAGAAAAACGACACGTCATTTTCTGTGGGAAGCAAAATGACTTGTCATTTTTGGATGAAACAAAAGAGACACGTCGTTTTCTTGAAAAGCAAAACTACCTTGCGTTTTTCTTTGGAAACAAAATGACACATCATTTTTTGCTTTGGAGCAAAATGACACGTCATTTTTGATGGAAGCAAAATGACATGCCATTTTGGTTGAAGCAAAATGACACATCATTTTTGGTGGATGCAAAACGAAAAGTCATTTTTGGTATAAGGAAAACGACCGGTCATTTTTGGTGGAAGCAAAACGAAAGGTTGTTTTTGGTGGAAGCAAAACGACACGTCATTTTTGATATAAGCAAAACGACAAGTCATTTTTGGTGGAAGTAAAATGGCATGTCATTTTTGTTTGAAAGAAAATGACACGTCATTTTTAGTGTAAGCAAAAGGACACTTCATTTCTGGTGGCATCAAAACGACAAGTCATTTTCCGACAAAAGTAAAACGAAACGTCATTTTTGATTCAAGAAAAATGACACATTATTTTTAGTATAAGCAAAACGACATACCATTTATGGTGGAATCAAAACGGCAAGTCATTTTTTGATGAATGCAAAATGACACGTCATTTCTGTGGGGAACAAAACGACTTGTCATTTTTGGTTGAAAACAATGACACGCCATTTTCTTGAAAAGCAAAACTACACGGTGTTTTTCTTTGGAAACAAAACAATCCTTCATTTAATCTCTTAAGCAAAATGACACTTCATTTTTGCGTTGAAACAAAACGACAAATCGTTTTTACTTTTTAGCAAAATGACACGTCATTTTTGGTGGAAGCAAAATGACAGGCCGTTGTGGATGCTTCAAAACGACAATTCATTTTTGGTTGATGCAAAACAACATATCGTTTTGCATTTCAAAGTATTTTTTTCGTCAAAACGATGTCGTTTTAAAGCATTAGAAAAATGACGTTGTTTTGATGAATTAATAAAAATGACATGTCGTTTTGTTTGTCAGTTTTTTTTGTCATTTTTGTCATAACGACATGTCATTTTGTAAGTGACACTTTTGTCATTTTATGGAAAATGATGTCGTTTCTCATCATCACAAAAAATGACATGTCGTTTTGTTGCTGAGAGTTTTTTGTTTTTTTACAAAACGACGTCGTTTTGCCACATCAGAAAAATGAAATGTCATTTTGTATGTGAACTTTTTTTGTCGTTCTTGACAAAACGACGGCATGTCATTTTGTATGTGAAAGTTTTTTCTTTTTTGTCAAAATGACATGTTGTTTTGTTTGTGAATGTTTTTTATGGTTTTGTCGTGATTGTTGTTTTTATTTTATTCTATTTGAAAATCATAAAAAATAGAATATTCATGGAAAAATTTTGGCCGTTGTTGCATTAATTCTTAAAAATCGTGTATTAGTTTTATAACATAAAAGATAAATAAAAATGTGAATTTTTGACCCATCTCAGTACCTCACTGTGGTAGCCGGGGTCTTTTTAGCAGCGTTTTCTTTTTCATTATTTAATGCCACTTTTTGCAGGCATGCTCAAAATAATGTAAGGTCCGTGTCTGCAAAATTTTAGAACGTTTTTTACGTCATTTTTATTTTATTTTAATTTTCAAAGATGAAAAATAAGAAAAATCATAAAAAATAGAATATTCATCAAAAAATGGTGCCGCTTGTTGCATTAATTTTGGAAAATCATGTATTAATTTTAGATTGTAAAACATAAATAAAAATGTTAATGTTTGACTCATCCTGGCCCCTGAGTGCCCAACTATGCGGGCCAGGTACTTTTTGGCAGCGTTTTCTTTTTTCATAATTTGTGGCCACTTTTTATTGACATGCTCAGAAAAATGTAAACATCGTGTCTGCAAAATTTCAAAATTTTTTGACGTAGTTTTTATTTTATTTTATTTTATTTTTGAAATTTAAAAAATAGAGAAAATCATAAAAAAAATAAAATATTGATCAAAAAATGGTGTCGCTTGTTTCATTAATTCCTAAAAACCATGTATTAGTTTTAGAATATAAAACATAAATAAAAATGTTAATGTTTAATTCATCCTGGCCCCTGGGCGCCCCACTGCGCGAGTCGGGTGCTTTTTGGCAGTGTTTTCTTTTTTCATTATTCGAGGCCATTTTTTGCTGGCATGCTCAAAAAAATGTAAGAATCGTGTCTGTAAAATTTCAGAATTTTTTGACGTCATTTTTATTTTATTTTATTTTTAAAATACGAAAAATAGAGAAATTCATAAAGAATAGAATTTTTTGTTGTTTTGTTAAAATGACGTCGTTTTTATCATCAGCAGAAGAACGACATATCATTTCGCTCTTCAAACTTTTTTTTTTGTTTTTGTCAAAACGACGTTGTTTTTAAGCATAAGAAAAAATGACATGTCATTTTGCTGGTGAGTCTTTTTGTATTTTTTAAAACGACGTCATTTTGACGAATCAATAAAAATGACACGTCGTTTTGTTTGTCAAAGTTTTTTATCGTTTTTTGTCAAAACGAGAATTCATTTTGTAAGGGTCACTTTTTCCTCTTTTATGGAAAATGACACCGTTTCTCGTCATCAGAACAAAAGACATGTTGTTTCGTTTGTGAAAGTTTATGTTGTTTTTGTCAAAGTGACGTCCTTTTGCCTCATCAATAAAAAACGACATGTCATTTTGTTGCTGAAAGGTTTTCGTCATTTTTTACAAAATGACGTCGTTTTGCCACATCAGAAAAATGACTTGTCGTTTTGTTTGTGAAATTTTGTTGTCGTTCTTGACAAAACGACATGTCGTTTTGATGCATCAATAAAAATGACGTGTCGTATTGTTTGTGAAAGTTTTTTCTCTTTTTGTCAAAACGACATATCATTTTGTTTGTAAATGTTTTTTAGTGGTTTTGTCTCTCTTTTTCAAGCACACTCAAAAAATACAAGGAACGTGTATGCAAAATTTCAGAATTTTTGGACCTCGTTTTTATTTTATTTTTCAAAGGCAAAAAATATAGAAAATCATAAAAAATAGAATATTCATAAAAAAATTGTGCCATTTGTTGCATTAATTCTTAAAAATCGTGTATTAGTTCTAGAACGTTAAAGATAAATAAAAATTTAAATTTTTGACCCATCCCAATCTCTGGGCACCCCACTGCGCTAGCCGGGGTCATTTTTGCAGCATTTAATTTTTTCATAATTTGAGTTCATTTTCTCTAGGCATGCTCAGAATAACATAAGCATTGTGTCTACAAAATTTTAGAACTTTTTGACATCATGTTTATTTTATTTTAATTTTCAAAGATGAAAAATAGAGAAAAGCATAAAAAATAGAATATTCATCAAAAAATGGTGCCGCTTGTTGCATGAATTCCTAAAAATCATGTATTAATTTTAGAATGTAAAAGATAACTAAAAATGTAAATTTTTGACCTATCCCGGCCACTTGGCGCCCCATTGCGTGGACTGGGGCCTTTTTAGCATCGTTTTCTTTTTTTTTTTATAATTCAATTCCATTTTTTGGAGGCATGCTTAGAAATATTTAAGGATCATGTTTGTAAAATTTTAGAATTTTTTGACCTCAATTTTATTTTATTTTAATTTTAAAAGATGAAAAATAGGAAAAATCATAAAAAAATAGAATATTCATCAAAATATGGTGCCGCTTGTTGCATTAATTCCTAAAAATCATATATTAATTTTAGAATGTAAAACATAAATAAATTTGTTAAGTTTTGACCCATCCCGGCTCTTGGGGACCCACTGCGCGGGCTGGGAGCTTTTTGGCAGCGTTTTTTTTTTCCTAATTCGAGGCCATTTTTTGTAGGCATGCTTAGAAAAATGTAAGGGTCCTGTTTGTAAAATTTCAGAATAATTTGATGTCATTTTTATTTTAATTTATTTTTTAAAGAGGAAAAATAGAGAATCATAAAAAATAGAATTTTTTGTCATTTTGTCAAAAAGACGTCATTTTATCATCAAAAGAAAAATGACATATCATTTCGCTCTTGAAAGTATTTTTTGTTTTTACTAAAACGACGTTGTTTTAAAGAATAAGAAAAAATGACATGTTGTTTTGCTGTGAAAGTTTTTTGTGCTTTTTCGTCAAAACGACGTGTCATTTTGAAAGTGACCCCTTTTCGTCATTTTATCAAAAATGACGCCGTTTTGCCTCATCAGTAAAAAAATGAGATATTGTTTTGTTGCTGAAAGTGTTTTATCGTTTTTCACAAAACGACGTCGTTTTGCAGCAACAAAAAAATGTCCTGTTGCTTTGTTTGTAAAATTTTTTTGTCATTCTTGACAAATCGAGATGTCGTTTTAATGCATCAATAAAAATGCCATGTCGTTTTGTTTGTGAAAATTTTTTCTCTTTTTGTCAAAACGACATGTCATTTTTTTGTGAATGTTTTCGTGGTTTTGTCTCTTTTTTGCAGGCACACTTAGAAAAATGCAAGGAATGTGTCTATAAAATTTTAGAATTTTTTGAACGTCACTTTTATTTTATTTTATTTTATTTTTCAAAAGCAAAAAATATAGAAAATCATTAAAAATAGAATATTCATAAAAAAATGGTGCCGCTTAATGCATTAATTCGTAAAACTTGTGTATTAGTTTTAGAACATAAAAGATAAATAAAAATGTGAATTTTTGACCCATCCTAGTCCCTGGGCGCCCTACTACGCTCACCGGGGTCTTTTTAGCAACATTTTCATTTTTCATATTTTGATGCCATTTTCTACAGGCATGCTCAAAATAATGTAAGGATGGTTTCTATAAAATTTTAGCACTTTTTGACGTCGTTTTTATTTTATATCAATTTTCAAAGACGAAAAATAAAGAAAATCATAAAAAATAGAATATTCACTAAGAAATGGTGCCGCTTGTTGCATTAATTCTTAAAATCATGTATTAATTTTAGAATGTAAAACATAAATAAAATTATTAATTTTTGACCCATCCCTGCTCCTGGGAGACCCACTGTGCGGGCCGTGGGGGTTTTTGGCAGCGTTTTCTTTTTTCCTAATTTGAGGCCATTTTCTGTAGGCATGCTTAGAAAAATGTAAGGATCTTATTTGTAAAATTTCATAATGTTTTGACATTGTTTTTATTATATTTTATTTTCTAAAGATGAAAAATAGAGAAAATCACAAAAAATAGAATTTTTTGCCGTTTTGTCAAAATGACGTCGTTTTTATCATCAAAAGAAAAACAACTTATCATTTCACTCTTGAAAGTATTTTTTGTTTTTGCCAAAACAACGTCATTTTGAAGAATCAGAAAAAATGACATGTCGTTTCACTGTGAAAGTTTTTTGTCTTTTTTTGTCAAAACGATGTTTCGTTTTGGAAGTGACCCTTGTTCGTCGTTTTATGGAAAGTGATGCCGTTTTGCCTCATCAGTAAAAAATGACATGTCGTTGTGTTGCTGAAAGTGTTTTGTCATTTTTCTCAAAATGACATCGTTTTGCCGCAACAGAAAAATGACGTGTCGTTTTGTTTGTAAAAGTTTTTTGTCGTTCTTGACAAAATGACATGTTGTTTTGATGCATCAATAAAAATGACATGTCATTTTGTTTGTGAAAGTTTTTTCTCTTTTTGTCAAAACGACATGTCATTTTCTTGTGAACGTTTTTTTGTGGTTTTGTCTCTTTTTTCCAGGCACACTTAGAAAAATGCAAGGATTGTGTCTGCAAAATTTTAGAATTTTTTGAATGTCACTTTATTTTATTTTTCAAAGGCAAAAAATATAGAAAATCATAAAAAATAGGATATTCATCAAAAAATGGTGGCACCTAATGAAATAATTCTTAAAAATCGTGTATTAGTTTGAGAACGTAAAAGATCAATAAAAATGTGAATTTTTGACCCATCCCAGTCCCTGGGCTCCCCACTGCGTTCGCCGGGGTCTTTTTAGCAGTGTTATCTTTTTTCATAATTTGAAGCCATTTTTTGTAGGCATGCTCAGAATATTGTAAGGATCGTGTCTACAAAATTTCAAAACTTTTTGACGTCGTTTTTATTTTATTTATATTTTCAAAGATAAAAATAGGGAAAATAATAAAAAAATAGAATATTCACCAAGAAATGGTGCCGCTTGTTGCATTAATTCCTAAAATCATGTATTAATTTTAGAATGTAAAAGATAAAGAAAATTATTAATTTTTGAGCCATCCCGGCTCCTGGGGGACCCACTACGCTGGCCGGGGGCATTTTGGCAGCGTTTTCTTTTTTCCTAATTTGAGGCCATTTTTTGTAAGCGTGCTTAGAAAAATGTAAGGATCTTGTTTGTTAAATTTCAGAATGTTTTGACGTCATTTTTATTTTATTTTATTTTTTAAAGATGAAAAATAGAGAAAATCATAAAAAATAGAATTTTTTGTCGTTTTGTCAAAATGGCGTTGTTTTGTCAAAACGACGTCATTTTTATCGTCAAAAGAAAAATGACATATCATTTCGCTCTTGAAAGTATTTTTTGTTTTTGCGAAAACAACGTCGTTTTAAAGAATTGGAAAAAATTACATGTCGTTTTGTTGTGAAAGTTTTTTGTCCTTTTTCGTCAAAACGATGTTTTTGTTTTGAAGGTGACCCTTTTTCGTCGTTTCATAGAAATTGACGCCATTTTGGCTCATCAGAAAACAGGACATGTCATTTTGTTGCTGAAAGTGTTTTGTCGTTTTTCACAAAATGACTTCATTTTGTCGCAACTGAAAAACGACATGTCATTTTGTTTGTAAAATTTTTTTGCCGTTCTTGACAAAACGACATGTCATTTTAATGCATCAACAAAAATGACACGTTGTTTTGTTTTTGAATTTTTGAGCCATTCCGGCCTCTGGGTGCTCCACTGTGTGCGCTGGGGGCTTTTTGACATCGTTTTTTTTTTTTTCATTTTTTGAGGCCATTTTTTGCAGCCATCCTCAGAAAAAAGTAAGGATCGTGTGTACAAAATTTCAAAATTTTCTGACATCATTTTTATTTTATTTTATTTTTCAAAGGCAAAAAATTTAGAAAATCATAAAAAATAGAATATTCATAAAAATGGTGCCGCTTGTTGCATTAATTCCTAAAAATCATGTATTAATTTTGACCCCTCCCGGCCTCTGGGAGCCCCACAGTGCACGCCGGGGGCTTTTTGTTTTTTTGTTTCTTGAGGCCCTTTTTTGCCGGCATGCACCCATAAATGTAACAATCGTGTCTGTAAAATTTTGAAATTTTTTGACATCATTTTTATTTAATTTTATGTTTAAAAGACCAAAAATAGAGAAAATCATAAAAAATAGAATATTCATAAAAAAATGGTGCTGCTCGTTGCATTAATTTCTAAAAATCTTGTATTAATTTTGGAATGAAAAAAATAAATAATAATGTGAGATTTTGACCTATCCCAACCGCTGGGTGCCCTATTACGCGCGCATGGGGCTTTTTTACATCGTTTTTCTTTTTTCATTATTTGAGGCATGCTCAGAAAAATGTATGGATCGCGTCTACAAAATTTCAAAAGTTTTTGATATGGTTTTTATTTTAATTTATTTTTCAAAGTGAAAAAATAGAGAAAATCATAAAAAATAGAATATTCATCAAAAAATGGTGCCACTTGTTGCATTAATTATTAAAAATTATGTGTAATTTTAGAATATAAAAATAAATAATAGTATAAATTTTGGACCCCTCTTGAGCTCTAGGCGCCCCACTACGTCGGTTGGGGGCTTTTTGACACCGTTTTTCTTTCTTCATTTTTTGCATGCGCTCACAAAAATGTAACGATCGTGTTTGCAAAATTTCTGAAATTTTTGACATCATTTTTATTTTATTTTTAAAATAGAGAAAATGACAAAAAATAGAAAATTCAACAAAACGTTGTGCCATTGGTTGCATTAATTCCTCAAAATCATGTCTTAATTTTAGAATGCAAAACATAAACCAAAATGTGAATTTTGACCCCTACCGACCTCTGGGCATCCCACTGTGTGCCTGGGGCTTTTTGACATCATTTTTCTTCTTTCATTTTTTGAGGCCATTTTTTTAGGCATGTTCAAAAAAATGTAAGGATCGTGTCTGTAAAATTTTAGAATTTTTTGACAACGTTTTTATTTTATTTTCTTTTCCAAAGATGAAAAATAGAAAAAATCATAAAAACTAGAATATTCATCAAAAAATGGTGCCACTTGTTGCATTAATTCTTAAAAACATGCATTAATTTTAGAATGCAAAACATGAATAAAAATGTGAATTTTTGACCCCTCCCGGCTTCTGAGCGCCCCACTTTGCGTGCTAGGGGCTTCTTGACATCGTTTCTTTCATTTTTGAGGCCATTTTTTGTAGGCATGCTCAGAAAAATGTAAGGATTGTGGCTGCAAAATTTCAAAATTTTTTGACAATGTTTTTATTTTATTTTATTTTTCAAATGGGAAAAATAGAGAAAATAATAAAAAATAGTATATTCATGCAAAAAGAGTGCCTCTTGTTGCATTAATTCCTAAAAATCATGTGTTAATTTTAGAATCTAAATCATAAGTAAAAATGTGAATTTTTAACCCATTCCAGCCTCTAGGCACCCCACTTTACGAGCGATGGGCTTTTTAACATCATTTTTGTTTGTTTTTTGAGGCCATTTCTTGCAGGCATGTTCAGAAAAATTTAAGGATCGTGTCTGTAAAATATCAGAATTATTTGACATTGTTTTTGTTTTATTTTATTTTTTAAAGATGAAAAATAAAGAAAATAATAAAAAATAGAATATTCATCCAAAAATTGTGCTTCTTATTGCATTAATTCCTAAAAATCATGTATTAATTTTAGAATGCAAAACATAAATAAAATTGTAAATTTTTTGACATTGTTTTTTTTTTTTCATTTTTTGAGGCCATTTTTTGCAGGCATACTCTGAAAAATATAAGGATCGTGTCTGTAAAATTTCAGAATTTTTTAATATCATTTTTATTTTATTTTATTTTTCAAAATAAAAAAATAGTGAAAGTCATGAAAAATAGAATACTCATAAAAAAATGGCACCGCTTGTTGCATTAATTCCTAAAAATTATTTAATAATTTTAGAATGCAAAAGATAAACAAAAATGTGAACTTTTTGAGATCTTTTTTTTTCCCCATATTTTGAGGTAATTCTTTTAGGCGTGCTCAGAAAAATGGAAGGATTGTGCCTGTAAATTTTTAGAATTTTTTGATATGGTTTTTATGTTAATTTATTTTTCCACGTCAAAAAATAGTGAAAATCATAAAAATAGAATATTCATCAAAAAATAGTTCCACTTGTTGCATTAATTCTTAAAAGTTATGTATTAAGTTTAGAATGTATAAATAAATAAAAACATAAATTTTGGACCCCTCCTGGGCTCTGGGCGCCCCACTGCACTCGCTGGGGGCTTTTTGACACCCTTTTTCTTTTTTCATTTTTTGCAGGCATGCTCACAAAAATTTAACGATTGTGTTTGCAAAATTCCTAAATATTTTGACATCAGTTTTATTTTATTTTATTTTTTAAAGATGAAAAATAGAGAAAATGATAAAAAA
>NW_010365281.1:25816-28456 GCF_000414095.1 Morus notabilis
GCATTAATTCCTAAAAATCATGTATTAATTTTAGAATGCAAAACATAAATAAAAATGTGAATTTTTGAACCCTCCCGGCCTCTGTGCGCCCCACCGCGCGCCGGACGCTTTTTGACATCATTTTTCTTTTTTCCTTTTTTGACGCCAGTTTATGCAAGCATGCTCAGAAAAATGTAAGGATCGTGTCTTCAAAATTTCAGAATTTTTCGTCATCATTTTTATTTTATTTTATTTTTAAAAAAATGAAAATAGAGAAAATCATAAAAAATAGAATATTCTTCAAAAAATGGTGCTGCTTGTTGCATTAATTCCTAAATATCATTTATTAATTTTAGAATAGAAAATATAAATAAAAATGTCAATGTTTGACCCATCCCGGCATCTGGGCTCCCCACTATGCGCGTTAGGGGCTTTTTGACATCTTTTTTCTTTTTTCATTTTTGGATGCCATTTTTTACTGGCATACTCTGAAAAATGTAAGGATCATGTCAACAAAATTTTAGAATTTTATGACATCATTTTTATTTTATTTTATTTTTCAAAAACAAAAAAATAGAGTAAATCATAAAAAATAGAATATTCATCAAAAAATTGTGCCACTTGTTGCATTAATTCCTAAAAATCATGTATTAATTTTAGAATGGAAAACATAGATGAAAATATAAATTTTGACTATTCCCGGCATTTGGGCGCCCACTGTGCTCGCTGAGGGCTTTTTGACAACATTTTTCATTTTTCATTTTTTTAGACCATTTTCTGCTGGCATGCTCACAAAAATGTAATGACCGTTTTTGCAAAATTTAAGAATTTTTTGACATCATAATTATTTTGTTTGATTTTTTAAAGATGAAAAATAGAGAAAATCATAAAAACTAGAATATTCTTCAAAAATGGTGCCGCTTGTTGCATTAATTCTTAAAAATCATGTATTAATTTTAGAATGCAAAACATGAATAAAAATATAAATTTGTGACCCCTCCTGTCCTCTGGTCGCCCTACTGCGCTCGCCGGGGCCTTTTTGACATCATTTTTCTTTTTTCATATTTTGAAGCCATTTTTTGTAGGCATACTCAGAAAAATGTATTGATCGTGTTTGTAAAATTTCAGAATTTTTTGACATTATTTTTATTTTATTTTATTTTTCAAAGATGAAAAATAGAAAAAATCATAAAAAATAGAATATTCATCAAAAAATGGTGCCGCTTGTTGCATTAATTCGTAAAAATCATATATTAATTTTAGAATGGAAAACATAAATAAAAATGTGAATTGTTGAACCCTCACAGCCTCTGGGCATCCTACTGCGCGCGTTGAGAGCGTTTTGAAATGTTTTTCTTTTTTCATTTATCGAGGCCATTATTTGTAGGCATGCTCAGCAAAATGTAAGAATCGTGTCTGCAAAATTTTAGAACTTTTTTACATCATTTTTATTTTATTTTATTTTTCAGAGACGAAAATAGAGAAAATCATAAATAATATATTCTTCTCTGAGCTACACCATTCTGTTGTGGAGTACCCAATGCTGTCAAATGGGGTGGAATCCTATTCTATAATAAGTATCTAGTGAACTCATCAGAGAGGTATTAACGACCTCGATCTGATCGAAGTGCCTTTATGGGTTTACCCAATTACGTTTCCACTTCACCACGATAAAAGTGACATAATACTCATACCCTCCTCTCATCTTGATGTTCATGGGACCCCAAACATCACTATGCACGAGTTCAAGAACCTCTTCAGCCCTATTGCCCTTAGACCCAAATGGTATTTTGGTCATTTTGTCCTCCAAAGAAGACTCATATTGGGGTGAGGACCCAACCTTTAAAGAACTTAAATGTCCATCCTTTACCAACCTATATATCCTGTTAAGGCTAATGTGACCAAGTCGCAAATGCGAAAGATATTTCTCATTAGAGTGAGAAGTTTTAAGCCTTTTATGGTTATTAACAACTTTAGTGTTTAGCAGTGAGTCCATCTTAGGTTTGATAAAATATAGATTATTTTGCATCCACCATCACAGATAAAAGACTTATTTTTATGAATCACAACTTTATTATTAAATGAAACTGAATAAGAACCCTTAAGTAAACAAGCGACAAAAATAAGATTCCTCTTAAATTGAAGAACATAAAAACTGTTAGGAATGCGCTAAGCAGAAAAGACATTTTATGTATTTTATTTATTTTTGAACTGATTAATAATATATAAGAGGTTATTCATTACCTTGCTATATGTCCTCAATTTATTTACATGTTACAGTAATTAAAAGCAAAAATGGCTCATTGACTATTTGATGTTAAACTGTTAGGATGTTGCATGCAATGGTTCTTTTTGTATGTAAGAATACAACATTCTAAAGTAAATAGTCTAAATCCATAGTCTATAGTCAAAGGGGTTAGAATGAACATCTAACACATGTTAAGACTATTATGTCGTCTAAAGCCAATTAAGGAGATGGTTTATCTTGACTGTTTGGAGCAAGTTGACTCCCGAGTAGAGACATAGATATGTTGCCTAGTGGTGGTGACATATTGGACTTGGACTAAAGTGTGATTAATCTATATAGTCCGCTTGAATAGATTAATTCACTTTTGACGTTCATTATGTAATAACCTTAATCCTGAATATGTAAATGGCTTC
>NW_010365281.1:28894-58849 GCF_000414095.1 Morus notabilis
GATTAATTTAAATATCTAAATAATCTTATCTAAATAAATAAATATTGTTTTTTATCCTATTTGGATTTGAATTGAAACAAAAATCTTATCCTTAATTCTCTAATAGGTGGCACCTATCTTGTGGATAAGGTGGAGAAGATTTTCTCCTAATTTGATTTGATTTTGGATAATTACTACATAATTGTTTGATTCAAATAAAGTTGACGTGATTATATTTTAAATTTAAACTGAATTTATGGAACATTATCCATGGAGATAAAATCATAAGATAAGTGTGATTAAATTTTTGAAACAAAATTTTGAAATCTAATCCTAGTGGTGGCCGAATTTTCTAAGCCAAAATTTGATGGAAAAATCACCAATTACAAGGATAAGAGGAGATCAAAATTTGAAACAAAATTTTAGATATCACATCCTATGTGGTGGCCAGTTTTTCACAAGGAAAAACCTAGGAATTTTCGGCCACAAGAGGGGATAAGGGAGAGATAAAATCTTTTCCTAAAATCCCACCTAGTGTGCTAATTTAAATAGGATCCAAATGACTCATATATTTTTTTTAGACCACAGACTCTCAGGTGAGTGAATTTGTTATTATACCTCTCACTAATAATAGCAAATTCTAGGGATCTGGGTGGTTGGAAGGAGAAGCAAGCCGCATGAATACCATTGAGAACCAAGTGCCCACACACTCCACCATCTGGGAATTGGAGAATTGTAAAGAAGGCTAGTTGGTTGAAGCTTTCTCGGTTACATCCTCATACGTCTCCAGAAGTCTATTTCAAGGTATTTTAGATTGTTGAATAATTTATTGTATATGGTAACATGAGTTAGTATGATCTTTTAGAAAAAATTTAAAATTTCGCTACGCATGTTTTCTATTTTTCCTACAAAAACAATATCTCAAAAATAAACTCTTATAACTATCAAAGTAAAGATGGACGTCTCCCACTGCTTCTGCCAACACTAAAGTTCCATCGCCCATCCTCAACGTGAAGCTCGAAGACTTCTCGTTTGCTTGAATCCCTGCAGAGAAACAAACACATGATTAGTTGCTCCAGAATTATGACCTAGTTGTCATTGGATTCCTCAACTAGACATGCTTCCACAATCAAAAGATAACACTTACCTCCTTTGCCTTTAGAGGCTAGGTAGTCCTTGCAATTCTTCTTCATGTGCCCCACCTTCCTGCAATGAAAGCACTTGAGCTTGTGCGGGTTCTTCTTCTTCTTCTTGTTTCTTGCCCTTACTTGGTTGAATTGAAGAACTCTCATTCTTTTGGCTCCTTGCTTCTTCATTCCCTTCCCTAGGTTTGGGGAAGATGCCTCAGCCAAGTTGGCCTCCACAATAGTTGACCCCTTAATCATCTGCTCGAACTTTTGAAGTTCTTGCATCAACTCTGTCAGGGTTATATTTTGTTTAGTGCTCAAATTGAACGTTGCCCTAAATGGAATATACTCCTTCGACAAAGTCTCAAAGATCATGGTCAATTGAGACTTAGCATCAATGTCGGCCCCATTGGTCTTAGCGTCAACCAAATAGCCCATAACCTTTAACATATGTTCCTTCATGGAAGACCCAGCCTTCTTTCTACAATTGATGAGGTTACTCAGGGCTTCCCGACATTTTTCAGCAACTTGGCCGCCAAACACGTCCTCAAGATTATCCATAATCTGACGAGCAATTATGTAATCTTCATGTTGTGCTTGAAGCACAGTGGACATGCTCGTCATCATATAACAACGAGCCATATCGTCAGAGTCCTTCCAGCGTTGATATGCTAGGAAAACCTCATTACAGGTGGCTCCGAACGACAAGTTGTGTTTAGTACGAAATTTAGCTTTTCAAAGGTTAAGACGATCTTTAGGTTCCTTTTCCAATCGGTAAAATTCTCACCAATTAAAGTATGTTTGTTAAGTATCAATGATAATGCGCTAGTAGACATTTTGATCTACAATAAACATTCATATATCTAGTATAAGCAAACTTGTATAAATATTTAGTATTCAAACATATATACACATTATAATACAACCAATATGTTTGTGTGTCAAAACTTTAAAAAAATCACAACCTTACAATGATAATTCCCAACTCAAAATTTTGTAAGCCTCCTAGGGGAGATCATGTAAAATTTAATTGGAAACACAGATCCCCTCTGATCAATATATACCATCTAGATCTATCTCTGTCCAGTATATATTGATAATCGTTTTATTTGACCATTAATTTAATTAACAGAGCTCCTAGAGGAGAATAATAATTAAATTAATCTTGAGTGTATAACCATCATTTTAACTATTTGATCCATATTTTGTAATTGTCACCTAGGAGTGTACAACCATAAAATATATTCAAACAAATTATCCTCTTGGAGATCCACGCCGGTACATAATGAATTCCTTCCTAGGGGTCGGTATCACCATGTGTTACCTGCGGACCAACTATGGAGGCCATGGGTCTTTTTTTCAAAAACCCTCACCCATTCAATCTTTTGAAAAACAAGGTTTTATTTTAAAAAAAATATGCATGAACAATTTTAATTAGCGGCACTCCCTATTCTACATGACATGTTATCACATAATAGCAAATCATATTATATGCAATCATACAAAGCAATTAAGCTAAGCAACAAGTATAAAAATAATAAACGTAATATTATGGTTCCATCCTCGAGAAAAGAAAAATAAAGATTACAGAGAATAATCGAAACATATATCGATCCTTCATCTTGAATCTTCCTGGTTGTCCTTGAATTCTTCATCACGATTAAATTCTAGTTATCATAAAATTATTTTTCATATTTTCTTGAAAAAATCTCAAAAAATTGTAAAAATTGTGCACTGCCATGTTAGGTCTGGTCGACCGGTGACAAAGCAATTATACTCTACCGGTCGACCGCCTTATACTAACCAGCTAACTGGAGAGGTTGACCATTGTCTGTGCGACAATAACCCATATTTTCTGAATTTTCCAGATTTTTGACAATTTTGAAAAATTGTCACCAAAATCTGAAAAAACAGAAATCAAAGCAGTTTTTCAATTTATTAAAAACACAAAACAATTTTATAAACCATGAAAAATTCGAAAGTTTTACATCCTTCATCTTCAAGATCCATCTTCATGATCCATGACAAATCTCCTCCAAGAATTTTACATAAAAATTTCTATGTTGTTTTCCGGTTTACAAAATTTCTACGAAAGAAAATAAAATAAACCTAACGGTGATGATAGGCCGTATATCTAATTACATAGCCCAGAACAAATTCATATACAACCATTCTAAACTCTAAGGAACCATAACTGGAAAAAATTAAATAATCACAAACCATTGATAATTAACCATAAATAATAATCAATAATAATTATTTAATCTTTCATTCATCATATATTCATGATAATAAAATATAGAAACCCTAGAGTGTCAACTCTCTAAAATATCAATTCAAGCATAAAGGAGATAATGTTTAGATCACCAATCAATGTACATAGCATAATCATGAATATTTAACCATGGCTCTGATACCAATTGTTGGAAAATACATCATCGAGTGCGCAACAGAATTTTAAAAATTTTAAATCAATACCAAAGCCAAACAAGAACATGTTCATGATGCTATATAACATAAATACTAAAGATCTAAATCATACATTTAGAAATTTAGGAAACAGCTCGTCTGACAGATCAGAGCGTTCCAAATAGCAACCGGGAGAGCGTCAACCAACTAGTCTTCTTTACTATTCTTGTTTTCACGATCGGAGTGTGGGTGGGCGCATGTTGTTCAATCTCTCCTTGATATTCTTGAACTCCTTCCAACCACAAGAGAGCCAAAGAAAAAATTATTCTTGAGAATTAAACAATTTTTTCTCTCAGGAATCTTTTACCAATAGCCCCTAAAAAGTTTCTCAAGTGATCTAATGAATAATATGACTTACTATGCTATTATAGTGTTTAAAAGTCATATACCCGCAACAATTAGGTTTTCTAAAGCTTATCTCGCGTACAGAGTCGGTTCTGCCATGTCAGCCCTCACTGTCCGTTGGCACCAGTCGACCGGTGACAGAGAAGTTATAACTCACCGGTCGACCACTCATTCATGAACCGGTCGACTGGTGTACACTAACCTGGTCGATCAATACGAATAAAGGAAACTTTGTTTCCTAGCTTTTCAACATGAGAAACTTGCACATAGCCTCAGTTTTAATTCAAACAACCCAATAGGAAAGTTACCTGGTCAAAACGGTCATATAATAGTCTTCCCATATTGAATAACTTTCAAAACAATAATTCAACCAATTTATTTAGAATTAATTTAACAATTAATTCACCTGATAAATTACTCATGAATTATATAACCTGTAACATTAATAAAACTAATTTATCAATTAATTCACCCGATAAATTACTCATGAATTAATTAACCAATCTCATATTATCTTTGAACCTCTTTTACGGAAATAACACAAGTTACCAATAGGTATGAAATACGCCGTATTGTTACAATAAATTATGTGAGCTAGCAAAAGGACCCGATGGACATATATAAATTAAGCTCCTATAATCACAACGCTACTTGTAGACCAACAAGTCCGTCTTATGATTATAAAACTCTAGCTCTACTCCACTAAAAGTCTAGAGCTGCACTCTCGATTTATATAGCACATTTACAAAGCTCTGAATAGCTATTGTCCATGACTCAATATATTAGTGTATCATCCCCATTGGATATCCATAATCGACTTAAGGTCAAGTTCCGTTTTACGTTCTCGATTATATTTATCTTATGTTCGATTACCACTCCATCGGAAAACTACTATTCGTACCATTACAAATAGTAAACCATTAGATAACACTGAGTGGTCTAATGGTCGAGCGCTCGTATTTTCTAATCCATGGATAATGCACAAGATGATATGATTGACTCTTTATAGGAGCTATGGATTCCACTATTTATGAATAAAAAAATCTACACATACACGAGTCATACTCCCAATGTACCGGCAAGCGTACCTTTACATAATGTTAGGATGTCTCCCTTTGGTACATCAAAGAATACAAGTCAAGCATACGAGTTCATTATCCATCTTAGGATTAAGATGACCACATATAATTCGTCAAAAGTGAATTGTTTTATTCAAACGGAATTATTAATTAAAACAATTCAACTTTAGTCTGATCCAATATAGATTCCACCACTAGGAACTATATCAATGTCTCTACCCATGGAGTCCCATCTCCGACGATCAAAACAAGCTGTCTCCGTTAGAAAGTAGATAACATAACAATCTTAATCATGAATAAAGCGCCTAACTTTATTCCCTCGATTGTGGATCATATGATCTAAACTATCATCTTTAGATTCCTGTCTTTCGCACGTTCTTCTCATTACATGCATGACTTAAAGATTTAGAATGACAGTCTTATACTTTCAGTTTGCTTATTATACATTCAACTAATATAAACGTAAAGAGGACAATACATAGATATATGAAATAAATAAATCTTTATTAATAGTCAAAATGTCTCAAAAAATATTGTTACATTTATTTCTAAGGACATAAACGCTAATAAATATAGCATAAGATACTTCATATACATACTTAAGAAAGTCTCCCTCAATACCTCTACCATGGACAAGTGGGCCGCAAGACCCCCTTAGTGTATGCCTCGCGATCCATGAAAATGTGGGTCGCAAGACCAACACACCTTTTAGATGTAAGAAAATTAGTAAAATCACCATTTGAATACATTATTCTAAGATTTTTACCATTTTCTCTTTTAATTAGAAGTATTAAAATTGTAAGGGGTAAAAATAAAAAAACCCATGCGTTCTAAAGATAGTCGTCTCTTTTTTTATTAGAGGCACGTGGTGAGACCCACAAGGTAGCTAGACCCCTATTAGTCATCGGAATCCTTGAACAAGTGTGTGAGTTGCAAGACCCATATAGAAGTGCGACATCAGACCCACCCATCAGTGAGTCTTATGACGGCAAAGAAGAAAGTTGTAAGACCCATTGGTTCTTGTGATCCTTGCATAGGTGGGTTCTAAAAGTGGGTCGCACAACCCTTGCAAAGGTGGAGTCTCGCAATTTGGTCAATCACCCTCTGGTGTCATAGTCGTTGCGGCAGCTGGGCTCCAACTCAAGAAGCGGCAATGTGCGCGAAAGCCAAGCGTTGCAATGGGGGAAAAGATGTAGCATTCTTTTGTAGATAGAGGGAGAGAGAGAATTCTCTGTTTCAAATATTTTGAAATTATTTTTTGTTTTCCAAACACTACAGTATGTCAACGTTATTCTTTCCCACACAAATATAGTAGGAAAAATAAAAAAAATAAAAAAGAAAAAGAAAGAGAAAAGAAAATTAGGTTAATAGCCTTTATATTTCAAGCAATAAACAGTCAATAACCCAAAAATGCAAGTCATAGGGCATGTTGCTACTTCGTTCAATACGAGGTTGAAGCGTATTCTCACAAACATCTCTTGACAATCCTAATTCCTAAATATATGTAATAGCATCTTTTTTTTTTTTTTTTAAGTAATAGCGTCATTTTCTCGGCAAGAAAGAGCATGAAAGAAAACAAAACAAACTTCGGCTGAACCATCTCTATGTTAATTAAAAGCGTTAAACCCCACAATCTGACAAAAAGCGTTAAAACTTAAACCCTCTCAAACAATCCACGCCAAATTCTTCCCACAACACAAAACGCAACTAAGAATCTCTCTCTCAAAATCCCACACACGCTCATGAAATTCCCTCTAGAAATAAACGTCTGTTCCTAGAACCATAGCAACTCAAACTAGAAACTTCTCTCTTAGTATACTCCACACAACTTTTCATCGTCTATTGATCTCCATCTCTATAAATTGAATGCCTTCTTTTCAAAAGATGAACACACAAAGAACATACATTCTAATATAAACACCACATTATCCAAAACAGGAGATCAAAGACAAGAAAAGAGTTACGGAGAGAAGAGAAATGGCCTCAAGCGCTGCGGAGATGATCTTCCGATGTGTTTTCGAAGCAAGCATATCAATGCGGGACCAAGAGATCGAGCGAAGGCCATATCACAAGTATTGCAAATGCGCTTTGCACAGCATGAAGGGTACAAATACCTCAAATGCTTGTCCTCATCAGAGGAACATTTCTTTTCCCAAGAAACAATCATGGAGTGACGATGCCTTGTCAATGGCAGCTTGTAATTATAAATTCTCTTCTCAGAGATCTCTTTTCCCTCAAAATAAGCCAAACGGAGAATGCAAAAGACGACATTAACGGGGCATCAGTATTACATAGATGACGCATAGGCATTTTCATTCGGAGAGGCAAATACGTGCGTACAAGTTTGATGAGAAACTGCAAACAGGTTTGGAAACTTAGAGCCTGTTTCTTTGTCCTTTTCACTCTCCTTGAGATGAAAATTGAGAATTTTGTATAGGGATTTATGTAATGATCCATGTAAAGTTTATGAATTTATAAAATTTATTTTGAACTTTTAAGAGAAAATAAGCTAGTGACCTGCATTTTTTTTAAAGTATTACTTCTTTTAAGTGTTACTTTAAATACAAGTTAAAAACAGTTTTAACGATTGTTAGGAATTTTTTTCTTTTCGTTTTTAGTAAGTTTTTCACTTGCATTAAACAGTTTTAGCTAAAGAAACTCTGAAATTCGTTAACATTCTTAAGCCAACCCAGTTTCTCAAGTCTGTTTCTCGTATCCTTCACACTCGAGGAAATAGTAAATGACCATAAAATATATATTCTCTGCCGTCTTTTTCAGCCAAAATATACATATATTATCATTTAATGCTGATGCAAACATAAAACTTCTCTCCACATTGTGGCCTGAAGACTGAAAATCACTATGTTCCAAACTTCATTTTTTTATTTCTATTAAAAAAAAAAGAATTCTCCATTCTACTTTTAGTCAAAGAAATGAGCCGAGTTCTTCTTTGTTTTTGTAGCCCCTTTGTTCTGTCCTAGATTCTGAATCCACATTGTTGTTTTCATTAATCACAGACAAATACAAGGTTCTCCTATTAGAAACACTACAACATAGAAATCATCGATGGTGAAATAACTAAGATTTGCCTCTATTTTTCAACAGCCTAAACTTTAGTAATCAACTTCACAATGCGCAACAAGGAAATGAAAAAGACATATAACAGGCACTGAAACCAATAAACAAAATGCCGTATACTTTATTAATTAAAGAGGAAGATCAATTAAGCTGATTGGTTGAAGTAAATAATATTTCCTAGACACGATCTTATATTTTACCATCTAAGTCAGGATCTCGTAAGGCTAGTCTGAACTACTTTCCTGCGTGGTTGTCAAAAACATGGTAGCTAAATCATTTGCTATAGTATGAAAGATTTGAGAAATGCATGATATGAGCATTATTAGAATGTGCACTTTTCAAACTACACTTATGACGTCAATTATTTGTCAATTTCTCTGGCATTGTTTCTTCTATGATGTGACTTGACAGAGTTTTACAATGTGCAAGTTGTCTATGAGGAATACAATAACAAGGTCGCTTCGAAGTCCCATATAAAAAAGAAACCTTGTACCAAGTTACCAACAAAGAATGACGAGAGATGTTAATGGTAGAAATGCATGGTTAAGAAAAAAGTACATTTATGGTGGACAAGACTATTTTGCTCTGCTGTTAAGAAATATGTTTTAACTGTTGGATTAAGTTTTCAACAATTAGATTTGTAGGGGCATTTTTGTGTCACATGCTGCAAGTTTTTTATGCAGACATGCATAGATCTGACCGTTAGAAAACTAATTGGAGCAAAATAACCTTTTCCACCCTAAATCTAAAAGGGAAGAAAAAAGAAAGAAAGAAAAATGCACCATTTACTTTCTTGGATTCCAAACAGTCAGCGGAAAGAAAGTCTCTATCTCAATCCAAAACAAAAACAGAATAAAATGATTTCCATTCGGGTGGTAGTTATGGGCAAAAAGAAAATTTGCTCACCTGCCACTAATCGTAACTCCCCCATTTCCCAGGAGCCAAACAAGACATTCTATTCATCAGTAAATTATTTTAAAATTGTTCAAATTTTATTAGGAAGAGATTATAACAAGATTCTGAACCAATGGAACGCCTCGGACAAACCATCTGTGATCAAAAGTAAGATGCACAATAAGAAAAAAAAAATGTATCTTTCCAGTTTCTACATAAACAAACACCATCACGAGTATTGCAAATACCAAGTTGTGGGCATAAAGAAAAGTTAAAACTAAGAGTATCACTACAAGCTTCCAAACTAAACTGGCTGCAATTTGCTAGATTTGTCGTCCACCATTTATTGCTATTTTTTGTTCTATCGGATGATGCTTCTCTTGGATTTTAAACATTCTCATTATACTTCTTCTTCCTCTTCTACGATTTGTTTTGTTTTGTTTTTTTGTTTTTCCTTTTTTTGGTTATTGGCTTTTACTTAGGCTTCGCGTCGTATGGATTCTTGTGATCGTATCTATTTACTTGGTCAAACTGAGTTTCATGTAAACAATCGCCCCATGAAACAGTAACAGAAAGCAGAAACTGCTCCTAATGGGTTTGGTAAAAAAATGTTAAGATATAAAGAACCTAGTATGATAGAATTACATGGCATGCCACCGAAATTTAAAATATTTACATTTATGCTACTGAATGTTAAAGATTATATTTTGTTTGGTGAATTGAGTGGCATATTACATCCTAAATTTATGCCGCTGAGTGATATAAATGTAAAAATAACATCGTTTGAATGAAATTTATGTGTTTCTCCTGAAATGGTGTATTGTACGCTAAAGCCCAAAACTACAATCATGTGAATTTTAAGCCATAATCCAATGTCATTTTAGTCCAAATATGCTACACGTATTGTTGGAGTAAAATTTCGTTCAACACTTATCCAACGTTCTAAGATTAATAATTCGGATTGAATAAGCAAATTATCTAAGAAAATTGGAAGAACACTCGAAGAACACAAAGAGTCTCTAAAAGAGTAGCAAGAACAAAATGAAAACAATCACAAGGCAATTGTATTAAGAAATGAGTACGTCCCCTTTCGTCTCAAATTGAGGAAATTTATAGTACATTGGGATTGAAGGAGTTTAATTCCCCCATTAATTCGAGAGTTTATTCTCTCTTAATTACAATGAGTCTCTTCACTTTTTTGTGAGTTAAAACTAATAAATAATTAATGAGAATTAATTTTCAATCATTCAATATCTTCAATTAGTGTCGGTTACTTCACTTGATGACATCACGCGACTTTTGAACTTTCGGCTCAGGAGAACTTGGGCTCTGGTGAGCCTGAGCTCTAGCGAGCTTGGACTCGGGAGAGCTTGGGCTCTCGCGAACTTAGGCTTAGGCGTATTTGGACTCCGACGAACTTAGATTGGGCGTATTTGGGCTCGGGAGAGCTTCCAAATTTATTGATCATTTAATGCTCCCGTAAATGCCCCCCAACATCAGCCCCCCAGTCCACGAGTGTCGCATGCCAAGCGAAGGGGACTAAAACTTCCCCTGAATTTTTCCCTCTTTTTTTTTTTTTGAACTTACCGAACATTGCTTCTCCCTTCCAACATACCATGAATGTCGAAGATTTGACGAGGATTTCCCAGAAATTCTTTCATTTTTTGAAACAACCTATATCTCAAAGATTTTGAAAACAAATCACCCAATCACTTCCTGAAAAATCTTTCTTCATTACTTGCAAAAATAATAGACTTGGTTAGCTTCCTTATAAATTAGAATTCCTTATGCTTTCAGGCATAATCTCCCGAAAGACCCAATCTGCACCAATCTTCAGCGTCTTCTTCATAATTGGTAAGCTTCCTTTTTTTTTTTTTTGGAAATTATTTTTGAAAAGCTTTCAATCAGCAAGGAGCGCCTCTTGCTCTAACGAAATTTTTCCTTTTTGATTTTGGCTTTCCTTTTTGCAATTTTCCAATTGCCTTAATTGCTTCCAACGTAAATGCAAGGAAATCAAAGCCACCTTTTCACTTGTGAGCCAAGCCCACCAAGTGATTCACCACCAATGGGTAATGATTTCAATTCCTTTGATTTTGGGACTTATGAAGTATACATATTGATCACTTTACAAAATATCTACTGATTGAGCCAAGCATGGAAACTTATAGAATAAAGATTGGGAAACTCAATTTTATGAGATTCTCACTATGATATTTCTCACTTTCATTTTCTGTATTTCTTTCACTTGCCATCTTCGTATGTTTCCTCTTTCTTCTTTGCCTTAGTGATGGTTGACCTAAATTGAATTTAGGTAATTGTTTGCTTCTTTACACCGCACCACACTTTGGCTTTATCCTTCACTTTGATTAAAATTGACGTTAACAACAAACAACGAAAGAAACCATAAGCCATGGGTGTTAATGGGATGACTAGAAAAACTATAAGCAATAGTGTTGGCGATAGAATGAACCGAACAACGACGGTGCCAACATCAATGAGGACTAAATCCGTGGAAGGATAGAATCCTTCCAAGCGTGTTAAATGTCGTGCTAATTAGGTCCTCCATAATTGCAATGATGAGGAATCTTTTAATTCCTCCTCTTCTAATAGCTCTTCGTATATCCCCGAGACTAGCGTTCAAGATATGCGCCCAAAAGTCAAAAGCACAATTTTGAAGTTCAAAGTCGGCAAGACTAGAGATGTCACCAAAGCTCATGAAGGTGGCGACGCCAAAAATAAATAGGAGAAGATTAACTTTCCCTAGCAAATGTTCAGGTCCGGGCCCAAGCATTTGCTTGGTTCCGACCACTAAAGTCCGGTTGGGATAGACTCCGAAGTTGACTCTTTACCTACTGAGGGAACTTCAAAGGCTATCCATGATCAATGCGAACTCGACTCAGAAGACTTTCGTAGCCATCTCACGTTAGAAGACAGAGAGGATTCGCCCTTCCTATCGTATTCCCTCTGACATTTCACTTCGCCTCCCGACAGAAAGCAAAGCTTTAAAATCTCATCCGACAGACGGGATTGTGATTTTTGAAGATTTTTTCAAATGTGGACTTCAACTCCCGCTTCATCCATTTATTCATAATCCCCTGGTAGACTTCAACCTGAGTTTAAACCAACTTCGTCCAAATGCACTACGTCATGCTATTGCTTGTTTTGTCCTTTGGCAGAAACTTGGATTAGGAGATCTGGCTGTTGACGAATTTAGAGGCATCTATGTAAAAAAGAAATCGCCTGAGCACAATGGTTCTTTTTACTTCCAAGCGAAATGAAACATGAAGCTCATCCTGGATTGTCTTGAAAATGACAAGCACTGGAGATCTTCTTGGTTCATAGTTTCTGGAAACTGGGACCTCAACCCAAACGTGATTCCCCCTAAGCCTGATAAGGTCATCCTTTCTCAAGACGTACTTGACAAGATTAACTATGTGAAAAAAAGATGACGAGGCACTCAAAAATGCAAAATATCTCCTTTCCAAAGAAATATTAGATGCTCATTGGCTATGTGACGCAAGAACTTTATCTCCTTCCCCAATGTAAACTTTTGATCCAAATGTGTTGTTTGATGGTATGTTTGACGCGACTACCTTAGAGGAATTTTTAAGTGGTACCAGGCCATTGCTTGATCCATCTTGTTGTCCAAATGACATCGAATTATTTTTGAATGACCCTATTTCTAACTTTCGTCAACCTGCTGACACTCCCACTTGCCTTCTTTTTATGCATGTAACACATATTTTTATTCCTGATTTTTAACACTTTTTTTCTCTTTTTTTACAGATATGGCTTGCAATCATGATTCCAGACTTCCTTTTGAGCATCGTGGTAATGGCTCCCGCTCACGTGAGCACCACGCGCCTAGACATTTTCCCAAGGACTTGGAATCTCGCTTGGCGTCTAGACCCATGAAGTGGTACCAGGCCATTGCTTGATCCATCTTGTTGTCCAAATGACATCGAATTATTTTTGAATGACCCTATTTCTAACTTTCGTCAACTTGCTGACACTCCCATTTGCCTTCTTTTTATGCATGTAACACATATTTTTATTCCTGATTTTTAACACTTTTTTCTCTTTTTTTACAGATATGGCTTGCAATCATGATTCCAGACTTCCTTTTGAGCATCGTGGTAATGGCTCCCAAGCCAATCAACCTTTGATCCTGAGATTTTCAAGGAATGGATGAAAAAGCGAAAGTCTTCCTTTGACTTTCCACCTACTGGCCTCAATCTATCAACTTCATTGAATCTTGACGCTCGTGCACCAAAAGATCTACTTCCTCCTTCAAGACTAGTAAAAGAGTCTTCGAGTCACGAACCTGGCCAAACCTCCAAAAGTACTTCCACTCTAGATGCCATAACTAATGGATTGGTTTTCTTGTCCATCCACCCTTGCCATGTTCCAATGTTGAAAATGATGGAGAAATTTACGCATCACAATCATATTGACGGAGCTAAAAACTGAGAAGCCCATAACTTGGCTAATTTAATCGAGTGCCAAATTACTGAGGTAAACCCCACATTTTCTTCATTGAAATTTCCTGAACCCAAATTGGGCTTAGCTTTATCTCTATCCTTACTTTTTTTTAATGTTGGGATTTTTCGAGCTCAAATTGTGCTCAGACTTTCCAAAGCCAATTTGTTTAACCCTCTTTTTTTATTTTTTAGCTCTTTGTAGATCTTCTTGTGTATAACTCTCGAACAAAAGAAATGTTTGAAGAGGCAAAAGGAATTACACTAAAATTAAAGGAATCTCTGGACAACCTCAAGGTGACACAAGAGAAATTGCTTCAATCTGAGAAATTAATTGCATAAACGGAAAGCATCTCTGATGGTTGGAAAACTAAATACAATGCTATTCTGACCTCCTCTGAAAATGATAGGAAGACTCTTGTGAATACTAAAGTTGCTCTTAATATGTCTCTAAGGGAACTCGAGCGAGTGAAGAAAGACTTGGAGCTCTGCCATGCCAAGTACGGGGTTGATAAAGTCGAGCTTGCTGAAGACGAGTTCTGGAAGGGCTACGAAGAAGCAGCAAAATAGGCAATCATTTTCTATGACAAAGACCTTGATCTTAATCTCTCCTTTGGTCCTCTTAGTAGTTCTCATGTTGTTTAGACTCTTTCGGCACCTACACCAAATAACTTCAACCCCAATGATGAGATTATTGAACCTATGAAGGATTTAGAAAAGTCACCAAGTAGCGATCCTCTAAGTATTGATCCACCAAGCAACACCTAGAAATTTTTTTTCAACTCTGCACTTTATTCTTCATGCTTGCCCTTATGTACTTGGACTTGGTTGGCTGGCAGTTTTTTTTCTTTATTGAGACTTGTTCTTTTGTTATTTTTCTTGCAACATAATTTTTTTTATTTTCTTTCCAATTTTACTGTATTGCTATATTTTATCAACGTAGAGTAGCTAAAATATTTTTAATCGATCACGATTAAATATAGTTATTTTGAATATGGAAAACCTACACTTTTTTTTTTTGAATTCTCCAATGCCCACTTAGGGTTGGGTTTTTCCATGATAATATTTCCTCGGCTTCATGATTTTGCAAAGCCCAACTTGGGCTTAGGCTTTCTCACGCCAAAATTTTTCCTCTTTGGATTTTCCCGTGCCCACCTGGAGTTGGGTTGTTCCCTTTTTCTTTTATTTTCCCGTGCCCACTTGGGCTCAGGTTTTTTCAAGCCAAAGCTCTTTGGATTTTCTTGTGCCCACCTAGGGTTTGGTTGTTCCTTTTTTTTCCATGCCCACTTGGGGTTGAGATTTTCTGAGCCAAAGCTCTTTGGATTTTTCTGTGCCCACCTGGGGTCGCGTTTTTCCAAGACGAAGCTCTTTTCCCTTTTCCTCTTTTTTTTTGAGTTGATACACTTTTGTCCTCCCATTTTCTTTGTCATATTGACCAAAATGAGAAACAAAATATTTAAAAAAGAAATTAGCAAACCCTTTGACTTTATTTAGTAATAATATGTTTCGCCTGACAAACTCAGCGTCACATCAAAGTACAAACACGCACTAAACTTCAAACTTTTTAACTATTGATAATACTTCCTAAGGTGTTCAACGTTCCAAGGGTGAGTCAACACCTTGCCCTACTTATCCTCAAGCTGATATGTTCCAAGGTGAATGACCTTGATAATGTTATATGGCCCCTCCCAAGTTGGCCTAAGCACACCATCACTTGACTACTTTGTGCTTTGATTAACTTTCTTAAGAACCAAGCCACCTTCCTTGAATTTTCATCCCTTAATCCTCGTGTTGTAGTACTGAGTTGTCGCTTGTTGGTATGTGGCTGCTCAGATGGTTGCTTGTTCTCTTTTTTCTTCCACAAGATCGAGATTAGTGCAAAGCTCCTTATTATTTTGATCTTTGTCATAGGCTTTAACTCGATATGTGGGCATTTCGACCTCTGTCGGGATTACTGATTCTACTCCATATGCCATGGAAAATGGTGTCTCACCAGTAGAGGTTCTACTTGTGGTGCGATAAGCCCATGGCACTAGCAGTAACTCCTCTACCCATGAAATTTTCAAACTCTCCAACTTCTTTTTCAGATTCTCCTTTATAGTTTTATTCACAGCCTCAACTTGACCATTAGCTTGCGGATGCTCAGGTAAAGAGTAGCTCTTATGGATCCCCATTTGTTTACATATGCTATTTATTTCTTCATTATCAAATTACCGAGCATTATCAGTGATGATCAAATGGGGTATTCCAAACCTATAGATGACTGATTTCCAAATGAAGTTGGTTACATTTTCTTCTGTGATTCGTAGTAACTCTTGAGCCTCCACCCATTTGGTAAAGTAGTCAATCGCAACAATTGCACACTTGTATTGTCCATTGGCGAGTGGAAGTGTTCCAATGATATAAATTCCCCACATAGCAAATGGCCATGGGCTTGAAACAGAGGTTGAGGGTTCTTCCGGTTGCCTTGGAATATGTGAATAATGTTGACACTTATCGTAAACTTTGACTAACTCCATCACATCTTTTAGCATGGTAGGCCAATAACACCCTTGGTGAAGTGCCTTCTGTGATGGCGACCTTCCGCCCGAGTGATTCCCACAAATTCCTTCATGAGTTTCCCTCATCATGTAATTGGCTTCATCCTTGTCTAAACACCTAAGGTAGGGCAAAGAAAACCTCACTTGTACAACTTCCCATTGATAACTAGAAATTAATTAGCAAGGTACCTAAGCCTCCTCGCCTCATTTTTCTCTGTAGACAATTCTCCTGTTGACAAGTACAGGAATATAGGAGTGATCCATGAACTTGCATCTTTGAAGCATAAAGTATAGACTTCGACTTGCTTAGCTACACTTGATTGCTCTAGGACCTCAATTGGTACATTTCCAAGTTGATCTTCATCCATTCCTAATGCCAAGGGGGCAAGACAATCTCCTTCCATATTCGTGGCTCGGGTTACTTACTCTAAGTCATTCCACTTGAATTTCTCAAGTTAAGCTTTCACTTTTTGCAAATACAAAGCCATGTTCTCCTCTTTTACTTAAAATTCTTCTCAGACTTGGTTCACGATCAACTGGGAATCACTATATATCTTTGAATTTTCAATCTGCAATTCTTAAGCAAGCCTTAGTTGTGGCACCCCTTTATACCACCTCCTTTCAAGCCTTTCTTACTATTAATCCTAAGGATGTGCCACAATAACTAACCCTCACTTTTCACTTATGTGAAAACTATAATGTTTCAAAATTTTTACTTAAACAAAATTTCGTTAATGCACCATTCCTATCAAGTTTCCTAGCCATAATTAAAATTATACAGTCATCCAAGGTTTATGAGTTTAACTCCAAAATATGTATATTTACAAACCCAAAATAATACATGTGCAGCTTCTTCGGTCCAACCATATGTACAGCGGTCAACGAAGCCAGCTCCCCTGCTTACTATTTTGCTTTATTCTTACCTTTACCTATAGCACAGAGCAAACTTTAATGAGCTATAGGCTTAGTAAGTAGAGCTACAATTACATAATCTTTTTTTAACATACACATGCATCACAACATCCTAGGTAACTTATGCCAATCAATTCTTACACTTTATGCACGTGCACTATATATCTCTAGGGCTCTCCCAGTACTACCGCCGGCTTTTTCACAATTTGACCACATGGTAATTTCTCAAATCACGATATCATATTCCCCGTCATTACCCACTTAGCTCGAGGGAACGGCAAGCGCATTCAAAATCACAATTTCTCAATATCACAATATAGTCCCTGCGATCACCCACTTGGCTCGAGAGACTTGCGCGGCTCAATCACAATTTCAACAATCACCATATCACAATAGGAGTCCTTTGAGGACTTGGCAGTACCGGCCTATCATGCATGCTATTATGTGCTCAATCACAAGTAAGTTAATAATCCACGTGATGCTCTACTTTGTGTACAATATATTAACATAAGCATGCCTTCACAAAACATACACATTGACAATGTCACAAAAATTCACATAATAGCATACTAGACATTCCATAGAAAGTCTATCAAACAAAGTTTACAAGTACTACAAAGAAGTCATACTCTACTTACCTGAGTTGCTTAGCAAAATTCGAGTTTAAGTCTCTGCGCTTCCCTTGTTCATTTTCCTTTCTACAGTCCAAAATAAACAAATTGGCCATCGTTATTAGAGCTCACTAGTTCAGCCATAAATCAATTTCTAATTCATAATCATATTCCCCTGAAAACTGTAATTTTACAGATTCGTCCATCTTGGGAAGAAAATTCATAAAATATTTTCTTTGCCTTTAAAAATTTCAAAATTAACTCCAAAACAAAGTAGACATGTATATATTTCCAACGAGTTATCATATGTCTAAATTCAACTTCTCTAAGTACCTCAAAAACAGTTTTCAAGAAATCAAAATTCTGTTTTTCCTATTTTTGACAGCTTTTAGAAAGTTTCTATATGAAAATTCCTATGCGCACAACTTGAGCTACAAAACTCCAAATGAGGTGATTTCAACTCTCACACGTCACTAATAACCTGTTTTAAATGGTAGCAAAGGTGGTTTAAGTGCAGCACTCTCATTTCAAAAAGTAGGAACCTCAGTTCTTTATTTTATCAATTTCTGAAAATGACATTTTTACGACTGCTACGAGAATATTTACAAAATATTCTATGTAGCCTAAAAAATTACAAAATCAGTGCCGATTCGAGGTAGACATCTAGGGCTTTCCAAAGCATTTTCATAAACTTGGTTTCAGGTCCATTAATGCCGACAAAAAACATGTTACACCAGATCATGAATTGCTGATTTTTCTGCAGAATTGCAACAACTACATCCAACTTCAAAATTTTGTATCTTAGGCTACGGTTATCCGTTTAAGGTGATTCTTGCCTCTAACCAAAGCTTATAACATCTTTTTTATGACCTTACAATCAGATAGATCAGAACCTAAGCAAGGAGATACCGTTTCATTCTTTTCCTTAGGCAGCTCTTACATGTTTCAATAAACCGTCATTCTTCATGCTCACTAAAAAGAGAAATCTACTAATGACTCAAAGATAGTTGATACAAATCTTAAGTCGTCGAAACTAAACTCTTAAGGTTCATAAATACGATGCAAAGGCTAGAGAAGCTTGTTAAATCAAAACATGTTGCTATAACCCAAACCTAACTATACACAAACCTCAAAAGCGAAAGTATTCTTTAATCACTCACAACTCCATGTTGAACAACACTTACTTTACTAATTATGAAATTAGAACATTAAACACATGAGATTCAAGCTAAAGAATTTCTGAAAATGAACAACATCAAACTTTAAGCATAGAACTAGTTGCTAAGCAATTACACTAGCAAGAACACATCATCAAAGGGATTTTTAACGCATTTTGTAAATTTGAAACATTGAAATAAAATACAAATTTTTGGGGAAATCTGGATTTAATTGCATGCAAGACAAAATTCATACCCCAACTTGAATATAATAGTAGAAATCATGAAATCTCAGGAAACATAACTAGGAAGATAAAGGATTTATCAAACAATAGCACAACAAGAGATTTTTGACAAATATCGAAATCATTCATTATACAAAACCATAAAATAATGCCAAAGAAGAATGGAAAGTTAAGAATTTTTAAAAGATTGAAAAATCAAACAAACCCTACAAGAAATCTCGTAAGATTCGGATTACTTAGAAAAATTGGTCAAAATCCTAAATTTGTATGAACCCTAGAAAGCCACTGTTGTCTCCGGTCATCTCCTCGATTTGGCATGTTCTGATTTCCTTGCCCATCTCTACCTCTATTGCTTCTTCTGCCTCGGTTAATAATTTCAAAGTACTTATTGCCTCGATTTTTAAAATTTCCCCGCCGGGGTCCTTGTCCTCCTCTGTTTCTAAAATTCCCTCTTTGTTGGAAATTCCCTCGGGTGCTAAAGCGAGACTGAGAATTAGAACTAGTATCACTCTCCTTGGTCCCTGAAAATTGAGCCTCTCTTTTTTCAACATTTTCCCACATTTCTTGTTGAATCACTCACTCAACAGCTTCTGCATAGGTGCGTGGCCCCATCTCACCAGCATCCACTAACTTTGCCGAATCTGACCTTAGACCTTTCATAAACCTCCTTTTTCTCTCATTTTCCGTTGCTACCAATCCGGGTGTAAATCTTGACAATTGATCGAATTTCTACGCATATTCAATCACGGTAGAGTTCCCTTGCTTTAACTCTTGTAACTCGTCCGTTTTTGCATCCAGGATGTTAGCATTGTAGTAGTTGGAGTTAAATAGCTCCAGAAATCTCATCCAGGTCAAAGTATTCACATCCACGGTCCTCTTAACAACGTCCCACCAAGTTCTCGCATTGTTCTTGATTTGATACACCGCACATGCCACTTTTTCCTGATCTGTCAACTTCATGAAGTTGAAAATCTTCTCAAGACTACACCTCCATTCTTCGACAATTAATGGATTAGTGTCCCCCTCAAATGTCGGAGGTTGTTGCTTCCTAAATTTCTCATACACTGGCTCTCCCACTTGAGCCTCATTCTGATCCCGTGTCGGTTGTGGTGGTAATGGCGGTTGTTGTTGTTGTGGCGGTGGATTCATATTCACCTCCAGTCGTTCCATGAAGGAATTAAGTCTCTCATTCTGCTGGTGAATTTGCTCCGCTTGTAGCCTTACCGCTTCCTGTAATCATGCTATCTCATCCACTTGTGCCCTAGTAGGAGGCACTTCGGGAGCTCGTTTCTAAGTTCACTACCATCTCCCTAACGAGCTGGTTCCGATTGCTCTCGTCGAGGAATCTTATGAGAACTTCCACATGTCATATGTTTTAATGTACTGGTGTGTGTGCGTTATTCCTACATGCACATCATTTATCAAGCATTCACTCTTAGTTAATAAATACTAAATACTCATTTCTTGATCAAAATAGTATTACTCAAAATAACATTATTCTAAACATCCATACAACACCTAGATCGAAGTTTGATACAGTACATACTCATTATCCATGATTATTTACAATATATCACAAATTCCATCTCCAAATTCCTAGTTATTCAGTGTCACTATTGGTGAAACTTTCAAGCTTTCTTCTCTCCCAGAGATAACCTCTAAAGTTTTGGCTAAATTGTCTTTCTATTGCAAACCGAAGCCTATTGTATGTCATTTCTTTCATTTTTCCATCATGGGAAATCTCCCACCAAACGGCTGGGTATTCCCTTAAATACATAGCCGCTATCCTTGCCCTAAACTTGTGGGGAATGTTGTGCACACGAAAAATTATGGCCATCCGAGTGGTCCAATTTTCCAATGTTATAGTGTTCTCCTCATCCGAGAATGTCGGAGATTTTGCCGCCTCAACCACGTTTCCGTAGTATGTCACTTCATTGGTTGTTATTCGTGATCTACTAGTTACCACGATATTTGATTATTGGCTCGATTGAGCTTCTGCTTGTCTATGACTTGGCCCAGACACAAGGTAACTATTTCTTTGAGCTATGCACGTTAGATTTTCATAAATCATATACTCATAAATGCAAAATTCATGAAATAGACAACTTACAGTGAGCAGGCTTGCCATCTTCGTGATTTGTACATATGGAGTTGTCTACATAAATGACTAAACTCTAGCTCTGATACCACTAATTGTGACACCCTTTTATACCACCTCCTTTCAAGCCTTTCTTACTATTAATCCTAAGGATAGGCCACAATAACTAACCCTCACTTTTCACTTATGTGAAAACTATGGTGTTTCAAAATTTTTGCTTAAACAAAATTTTGTTAATACACCATTCCTATCAGGTTTCCTAGCCATAATTAAAATTATACAGTCATCCAAGGTTTATGAGTTTAACTCTAAAAATTGTATATTTACAAACCCAAAATAATACGTGTGCAGCTTCTTCGGTCCAACCATATGTACATCGGTCAATGAAGCCAGCTCCCCTGCTTACTGTTCTACTTTGTTCTTACCTTTACCTACAGCACATAGTAAACTTTAATGAGCTACAATTACACAATCTTATTTTAACATACACATGCAGCACAACATCCTAGGTAACTTATGCCAATCAATTCTTACACTTTATGCACGTGTACTATATCTCTCTAGGGCCCTCTCGGTACTACCACCAGTTTTTTCACAATCTGATCACATGCCAATTTCTCAAATCACCATATCAGATTCCCCGTCATTACCCACTTAGCTCGAGGGAACGGCCAACGTATTCAAAATCACAATTTCTCAATATCACAATATAGTCTCTGTCATCACCCACTTGGCTCGAGAGACTTACGCAGCTCAATCACAATTTTATCAATCACCATATCACAATAGGAGTCCTCTGAGGACTTGCCAGTACTGGCCTATCATGCATGCTATTATGTGCTCAATCACAAATAAGTTAATAATCCACGTGACGCTATACTTTGTGTACAATATATTAAGATAAACATGCCTTCACAAAACATACACATTGACAATGTCACAAAAATTTACATAATAGCTTACTAGACATTCCATAGAAAGTCTATCAAACAAAGTTTACAACTACTGCAGAGAAGTCATACTCTACTTACCTGAGTTGCTTAGCAAAATCTGAGTTTAACTCTCTTCGCTTCCCTTGTTCGTTTTCCTTTCTACTGCCCAACATAAACAAATTGACCATCATTATTAGAGCTAAATAGCTCAGCCATAAATCAATTTTTAATTAATAATCATATTCTCCTGAAAACTGTAATTTCATAGATTCGTCAATCTTGAGATGAAAATTCACAAAATATTTTCTTTGACTTTAAAAGTTGTAAAATTAACTCCAAAATAAAGTGGATATGTATATCTTTCCAACAAGCTATCATATGTCTAAATCCAACCTCTCTAAGTACCTCAAACATAGTTTTCAAGAAATCAAAATTCTGTTTTTCCTGTTTTTGACAGCTTTTAGAAAGTTTCTATATGAAACTTCCTATCCGCACAACTCGAGCTACAAAACTCCAAATGTGGTGATTTCAACTCTCACATATCACTAATAACCCGTTTTGAATGGTAGAAAAGGTGGTTTAAGTGGAGCACTCTCATTTTAAAAAGTAAGAACCTCAGTTCTTTATTTTATCAATTTCTGGAAATGACACTTTTCCGACTGCTTCAAGAATATTCGTAAAATATTCTATGTAGCCTCAAAAATTACAAAATCAGTGCCTATTCGAGGTAGACATCTAGGGCTTTCCAAAACATTTTCATAAACTTGGTTTCAGGTCCATTAATGCCGACAAAAAACACGTTACACCAGATCATGAATTGCTGATTTTTCTGCAGAATTGCAACAACTACATCCAACTTCAAAATTTTGTATCTTAGGCTACGGTTATCTGTTTAAGGTGATTCTTGCCTCTAACTGAAGCTTATAACGTCTTTTTTATGACCTTACAATAAGATAGATCAAAACCTATGCAAGGATATATCGTTTCATTCTTTTCCTTAGGCAGCTCCTACATGTTTCAATAAACCGTCATTCTTCACGCTAACTAAAAAGAGAAATACCTACTAATGACTCCAACATGGCTGGTACAAATCTTAAGTCGTCGAAACTAAACTCTTAAGGTTCATAAATAGGATGCAAAGGCTAGAGAAGCTTGTTAAATCAAAACATGTTGCTATAACCCAAACCTAACTATACACAAACCTCGAAAGGGAAAGTATTCTTTAATCACTGACAACTCCATGTTGAACAACACTTACTTTACTAATTATGAAATTAGAACAATAAATTCATGAGATTCGAGCTAAAGAATTTCTGAAAGTGAACAACATCAAACTTTAACCATAGTACTAGTTGCTAAGCAATTACACTAGCAAGAACACATCATCAAAGGGATTTTTAACACATTTTGTAAATTTGAAACATTGAAATAAAATACAAATTTTTGGGGAAATCTGGATTTAATTGCATGCAAGACAAAATTCATACCCCAACTTGAATATAATAGTCTAAATCATCAAATCTCAGGAAACATAACTAGGAATATAAAGGATTTATCAAACAATAGCCAAACATGATATTTTTGACAAATATCGAAATCATTCATTATACAAAACTAGAAAATAATGCCACAGAAGAATGGAAAGTTAAGAATTTTTAAAAAGATTGAAAAATCAAACAAACCCTACAAGAAATCTCCTAAGATTCGGATTATGCTAAATTTGTATGAACCCTAGATGGCCAAGCTTTGTGGCTTTTCACTTGTTTATGGGATTAGAACCTCATTCAACAACAATTAAGACAAAGAGATCAACGTTTAAACTAAAAACTGGATTGGAGACAAAGGATAAGAGAAATCAATGTCCTATACCTCTTTGATCGTGAAAACCACTTGCAACACTTCAAGGTTCTACAGAATCATTCTCATAACCGGGTTACCTAAAGAATTTTGAAGAAAGCTCTTTATTTTCTAACTAAATCAAAGCATTTTTTTCTGGGTGGGAGATAGAGAGGGTCGGACAGAGACATGAGAAAGAGGGACGTGAGTGAATTTTTTTTCCTTCCTATAATACTCCACCCTCTCAACGTGGCTAAAGAAGGAGAATTGGTGGCTTGGCTAAACTTCCAGCCATGCCACGTAAAAGGGCAGCTGACCCCTTTTTTTTTCTTATATTGCAATCTGGCCCCTAAATATGAAAATCCTTACAAGCTTGCCCCCTAAAGCCTTGCAATTTAATCCTTAAACTCCATTATCATGTCTCTTACAATTTCTTCATATAAAATTAATGCAAAAGTTTAAGCCCAGAAATTAGGACGTTAGATTAGTCCTGCAAGTAATGCCTCGTATTCAGCTTCATTGTTAGAAACTTTGAAAGCAAACCGCAAGGCATAGTGGATCTTATCATTTTTTGGGCTTATCAGAATCAGCCCTGCCCCGCACCTATTAATATTTGATGCTCAATCCACATACAACTGCCACACTGGGCCAAACAATTTTTTGAGAACTGAGGCTTGACTTGATTGCAGATCCTCTGGTACTTTACCTTGCACAACTCAAACCGTGACTTCTTCGTCTTCCACCAATACTAGATAGGTGAACTCTGCTACAAAATCTATTTATGCTTGTCCTTTAATGGCCATCCTTGGTTTGTATTTCACTTCATGCTTTGGCTTTTGAAGGACTTGCCTCAAAGGATGATTCGTCAAGACTGTTATCGAGTGAGATTGAAAGTATGGTTGTAGCTTTCGTGAGCCATGATCAATGCTAAGGCCAACTTTTCCATTTCAGGATAACGTGTTTCAGCGTCTAGCAAGGCTTTGCTAACATAGTAAATTGGCCATTGGAGTTTTTCTTCTTCCAGAATCAATACTGCACTGACTGCATGCTCAGACACTGCAAGATAGAGATAGAGTTCATCACCGAGCTTCGGCTTTGTAAGGAGCGGAGGCTCACCCAAATATGCCTTAAGGTCATTGAATGCTTTTTTACATTTTTCATCCCACACAAAATCTTTTCCCTTTTTGATAGCTTGAATGAACGGTTGACACTTATCAGTTGCGCTAGCTACCATTCAAGTTAATCGTTGAACTTCTTTTGTTGAATGAGGGGATTTCATTTCTAGCAATGCTTTGATCTTTGCAGGATTAGCCTCGATTCCACGGTGGTTCACCATGAAACCAAGAAATTTGCCCGACTCCAACCAAAGGCGCACTTAGTTGGGTTTAATTTCATTTGGTAGTTCCGAAGAATATGAAGACAATGATGAACTTATCCAAGAAATCCTTAAATATTCGGCCCATCATTAAATATTCGGCCCATCAAGTCCATGAATGTTGTTGGAGCATTAGTCAATTCAAACGACATCACAAGGAACTCATAGTGTCCATAACGAGTCCTAAAGGTTGTCTTTGATACGTCACCTTCTTTAATTTGAAGTTGGTGGTAACCTGAATACAAATTTATCTTAGAAAAATGCACAACTTGTTGGTAACCGAATTGAATTCGGATGCGGAAGCGTGGCGGGATGGCGGATCGTGTATAACAAAAATTTTAGAAAAACTTTTGAGATACTCTATAGATTATATTAATTTATGCATGAATAAATTAATCATATTAATTTATATATATCAAGAACTAAATTAGGAAAAATTCCTAGAAGCCGACTCGGATGATAACTTGAGTTCTTTGTCCACGAACAGTCCTTGCTCCAAGCTTTGTGTTTAGAAAACCAAAGTCTTTCACGTCAATTCATTGATTCCATGTAGACGTGTGTGTGGGCACACGTGAGACAAAATAGGTTTGATTAAATACTCCAATTTTTCACAAACACCAACGCATGCACGATGTGGAATTTTTTTGGGAGAAAAAATTTTCCTCTCTTTTTTCCTTTGAGAAAATTCGGCCACCAACTCTTAGGGAAGAAAAATTGTTTCAAAAAAACTGTATTCATAATTTTCTATCATTCTCATATTTAAAGAGTAGAAGTCAAACTTCAAAACAGAATCAAATCTCTATCTCCTATTTGAATTTGGAACAACAAAATCTCCTCTAATTATCCCTAATGTGGCCGGCCACCCCTAGGGTTTTCTAACCCTGTGTGTGGCGCCAAATCAGATAGGGAAGGAAGAGACTTTATCCTTTATCCTGTAGTCCAATTTTAATTCAAATTCAAATTTGAATTTAAGTCAAACTTAAATTAATTTGAATTCTAAATTGAACAACTTATCAAATAAGTTCAAAAGGATATATTTAAATTATGTTCACAATTCAAATTCAAATTTAAATAATCACATTATTTAAATAATAATTAATTCTCAATTAATTATTTTTTGAGTATTTAATTTTAGAATTCCGTAATTCTAAAATTTCCATTTTGCCATTCGTGTTTGGTAGAATTACAAGGACAGCGCGGAGACTAATGGACCTATAATCCCGAGCTCCAATAAAATTAATAATTAATTAAACACTTTAATTAATTAATTAATTCTATTAATTCTAATAGTTATTCCACTATAAATTTAGAATCTATTTGAGTTTGTGTTTGGGTGGATCAAAACTTGAATTTGTATTTAGATTGTATTTTTTAATAAAAACTCAATGGTGATGGAAAATTTTAATAGAGTATATATATGGGTGAGGTTTTAATCATCTTTTCATTGTGAACGCGTAGAAAAAAAAATCTTCTCAATCAGAATTAAAACGAAAAAATTATGGCGTTTTTAAGAATAGAAAAAATATTATTCATTAACTTGAGTTTGAGTTTATGAACTTGAGTTGAATGGAGAACTTGAACTCAGATTTTAGCCCCAAACTCAAGTTAAAACTAAAGTTTAAACTCAAATTTTACAAAAGAACGTGAACTTGAATAAAGTTGTAACTTGAGTTTAAACTTTTTTTGAGTTTGTGTGCAAATGAACAAGCCCGTTAATTCTCAAATTAATATCTCTATTCAAATCACCCTAACTCAAAAAATGAAATGAACAAGTTTTTAAAAAAAATTTAATAACCAAAATCTCCAAAAGTCACAATGCACAACAAAGAAATAAAAGATAAATAACAGACGCTAAAAGCAATAAAAAAAATACAGTATACTTTATTGAAGAATAAAATCATTTAAAAGTTGATTGGTTCAAGTCTATCTTTGTTTCACAACTCAAGTACTGAGACTTGACTTGTATATGTGAGAGAAAAACACTATAGTGAAAAAGTTGAATTTGAATTTTTATAAGTATAAACACTATAATAATAGAACTTGAGTTCTGACTTGAATTGTGAAAAAAAAACAAATACCCATCTAAAAAACAAGTATCCAGCTAATTAACTCCATTAGGTTGTCAAAACTAGCTAGCCAACTCATTTACCAAACTATAAAAGATTTGAGAAGTGCATGAGATGCTCCATATTAGAATATGTACTTCCAATTACACTTATGATGCCAAGTCATTGTTAATTTCTCTTGCATTGTTTCTGCTATGATTTGACTTAACAAAGGTCTAAAATAGGCAAGTTGTCAAAGAGGAATACAGTAACAAGGTGGCTTGGAAGTCCCAAAAAATAAATAAAAATAAAATTGTATGAACAGGAAAAAAAGAATGAGAGATGCTAAAGGTGGAAATGCCTGGCCCAAAAAAAAAAAAAAAAAAAAAGAACGTCCCTCTCCCAATTCAAAAGGAAAACAGGTTGAATTGATTAATTTCCATTCGAGTCGTAGTTTTGCGCCAAAAGAAAATTTGTTCCCCTGCCCCTAATCATTATAGATTCCCAACTCCCCCATTTCCCAGAAGCATAACGAGACAATCTATTATTCAGTTAAATATTTTAAAATTATTCAATTAATTTTATAAGGACGAGACCAAGATTCTGAACCACTAATGGAATGCCTAGCTTGGACAAAACCATATTTGAGCATCATTAAAATTAGTTGAACTACACAAAAGTGAAATACAAAATTGGTATGTATATATTAATGGGGAAAAAAAGAATGTATAAACTCCATCACGAGTATTGTAAATACCAAGTTGGACCGATAAGGAATAGTTAAAACTAAGAGTATCATTCTTAGAAACAAAGTAGTGAAGAAAGCTTTGCAGCCTACAAGCTTCCAAACTAAACTGGCTGCCATTTGCTAGATTTGTCCTCCACCATTTATTGCTATTGTTTGTTCTAGAGGCTGATGCTTCTCATAATTTTTTTTTTTTTTTCCTTTTCTTTTTCTTTTTTTTTTAAGGCTTCACCTCGTATGGATTCTTTTGATTGTATTTCTTTGCTTGGTCAAACATAGTTTCATGGAAACAATCGCCCCATGTAATTAACATCAGAAACCAGAATCTGATTGTAATGAGTTTGGTCAAAGGATGTTATGATATGGAGACATGTATGGTAAAGCCTAAAACTACATTTCGTGTGAATTCTAAGCCATAATCCAATCTGTTTAGTCAAATATGCTCTACATGTGGCCTTTTATATTAAAATAGGGGTGGCAATTTTTGCCGTGTTTGCGTCAATCCAAATTTTTACGTTGATTTCAAATTGCCAACCCTATACTAAAGTAAGTGCACAGTTATACCATCCCAATTACAAGAAAAATAAGGTCCTACAATTAATTAATCACAGTTGGAATTTATATTCATATTATCAGTTTAAGATGTCGTATTCTCTTATATTTACTTGAAGCCTTTTCTACAATATTTACACTTCCTTCTTGTTTTCACTTGCATCGAATCGAATAAAAAGACAAAATACATGCCAAACAACACAAAGAAAGACAATCATAAAAGGCCCACCACCTTTATAGTAAGTGACACCACCAGAGTTTTCTACGTTTTCTTCTTCAAACAGAAAACAGAAGCAAATCATCACACGCCTTACCAAGTAAACAACAAAAGCAGGTTCTTGATCTAAAAGATATTTCTATTCGGTTCCGACGAATCTATGCTAAAAACCTGAAACGTAGCGGGTCAATATAAACGAAGCCTAGTCAAACCAACCTGCTTTCCTTGATTATTAAGCCCTCTTGATGTCCAGCTTCTCTAGGGAAAAAAGATTCTTGTGCATTGTTGAACAAACTTCTTTGATCAACTTCCGCTTGGAGAGCTCAAGAGCATACTTTTCTCCATTCAAACAATACTTGTAAACCTCTTTTAGAAAACGGCTTTATATAAAGACTTGCAAAGAACATACAAAAATTTCCAAATAAGGTCGGGATATGATACTTTGAGTGTGTGTAAGAAAAAAAGCTTTTCGTAGCGGTTAGTTATAGCGTTTTTCAAAAAACGTTACTGCTTTAGTCTATAATAGCGTTTATAAAGAGTTATAATATATATATACACATATATATTAAAATTTGTTGACATTTTGACTGATTTGTTTTATATATATTTAAAAATATATAAATGTACAGATTACAATTACATTGGGCGGGCATTGGAAATAAATTTTTTAATTTTCCCGCTCCCTCCCTCCCCCCGTTTTTTTTTTTTTTTTTTTGCTCTGAAATGCGCGTAAGATACGAGAGAACCAGGGAAAGGAAAAAAAAAAAAAAAAAAAAAAACCCCCAAATGCCCATACGGATTCATTCTCCCACACTGTCGAAGAGTCATTTGGCCGGCCAAGAGGGAAACAACCTCATTCTCCCATACGGCCGGTATTTCCCCAAAATTCCCTAAGTTTCCCTAAGTTTCCTCAGGATTTGCTCTCCTAGATTCTGAAATTGAAGGCCAGTAGTGTTAGGTTCCCTCAAATTTCCAACTTTCCCCCAAATGCCCTAATTTTCCAATCAATCTCACGGGAAGAAATCCTCACGGCCGGGAAGAATCTCACGGGAAGAAATCCTCTCTCTGTCTGCGCATCAATCGATTCCCCCAAGGAGGTTCGAATCTCTCTCTCTCTCTCTCTCTCTCTCTCTCTGTTCTCTAGGTTTACCCAGAGAGAAATCCTCTCTCTCTCTCTGCATTTTTGGTTTCAAAGGTGTAGTGCTCTTGAATTTGAAGGATGGTAGTTTTCCTAACCGGCC
>NW_010365281.1:61096-87437 GCF_000414095.1 Morus notabilis
AACCCCCCGCCACTAGCCCAGGCCCCCCTCCAGCCCAGGCCCCGCCCCCAGCCCAGGCTGGCCTCCAGCCCAGGCACCCCCAGCCCAGGCCCCCCTCCAGCCCAGGCCCCGCCCCTAGGCCAGGCCCCCACCAGCCCAGGCCCCCCATTACTTGGTAGTACTAAAATGAACATTGTTGAAAATTGTTGCATGCCTTTCTACAATTGAATGAATTCCAGTGTGGGCACTCATGCATATTTGTGAAGTTTATATTGTCATTACCTTCGATGATCATACTTGGTCTCATGTTCCTAAAGAGATCAGGTACAAAGAAGGATTAAATTAGCAATTATATAGCTCCCATTTTTGTTCCAACTAAGATTGGCTCATGTTGTCAAGCATAAATCTTGTGGGCCATATGTCTGCCTGAACTATTTGAGTTATGTTTGGCAAGTACTATTTGTATGTATGTTGTGTTTCTAGAAATTATAAGATTCTTATAACTCTGCGACTGTTTCAGTTTTTTTGTATCATTGTCTTACTTCCTATTGCAATGGTGTCATGTTTGCAATTTCAGAAAACTGGGCAAGAGAAGCTCGAGAAGCAGTCCCGCAAGGTATGCTCACAGTGTACATTTTACCTGTTTTTTGTTTTTTTTCCTTTTTGCAGTTTCTGGTCACAATCCTTGCTTTATTTATAGGTTAAATGGTGGAAGTTTTAGTTAAGTTTGATTATTGATTTGATAGTGGATCATTTTCTTACAGGGTAAACAATGGAGATGACTTTTCTGTTGAAGCATTATGTCAAGATGGAAGGATTTACTTCACCATTGCACTCAGACGTTTTGGAGATGACTTCTCTGTTTTCTTTACTTGTTTTGAATGTTAAGGTTTTGGACACTGTATGAATTATGTTGTAGACGTAATTTTATTGACAACTTGGTAGATACTGATAACAATTGATATGTTGAATATTTTTATGTTTTAATTTGAATGTTCTGATTTAGATATATCACATATCTCGGAATTACCATTTATTTGAATGAATTCAAAAGGATATCAATAATAATTGTAAAAAGTTACAACAGTATGAACATAACAAGGAAAAAAAGTTATTAATCTGTATCGTAGCTATGCTAAAGAGCTGTAAGAGGATGAAAATAACTTTTCTTACCCGCTATAATACTTCTATTCTATAGCGTTTCTTTATAACGCTCTTGAAACGCTATGTTTTCTTAGGACCTATAATAGCGCCCGCTGTCCTAGCGCTCTAAAAAGCGCTATTGATAGTGATTAATAGCGTTTTTCGTCAGCTACGAAAGGCCTTTTGTGGTGTAGTGGCATACCATTACATTGCATGGAGATCGAGCGCCGGCCTTATCATCGGTACTGTGGCTGCGCACTCCACAAGTTGAAAGGACCCATTAAATACACCAACGTCAGTCGTTCTTCAAAAAGGAAGGTTTCGTTCCACAAGAGATGGAGTTCCACTTCATTGTCTACGACAGCTTCGAAAGTCTCATTTCGTTCTTCACTTCTCTTTCACATGCCGGTTGGAAATAGAGAATGCGTGTGGAGGTCTGATCTTCCTGATAAGAGTGGAGAAGTCTGTGAAGGTTTGAACACGACGAAATCCAAAGAAAAACGGGGGAGAAGAGATCACTGGGAAGCAATTTTATTGATGCGTTGTAACGCCCTCAAGAATTATGTACGTCTAATTATACTAATTATTAGTTATTAATGTGTCTAATTTAATTTTTTTTAATTAATCAAAAAATTTTAAATTATTTTTAGTATTTATAATTTCACCTCAAAAATTTTTAAAAATACACTTAATTTCAATATATTTTCCTTTACTTTTTTTATTTTTTTCTTTCTTTTTCTTTTCTTTTTCCTTTTTCTTCCTTTTCATTTTCTTTTCTTTTTTCTTTTTCCTTCCCTTCCTTCCTCGTGGCTACCCAGTACTCGCTCACCCTCTATTTCTTTCTTTCTTTCATTTTTCTTTTCTCTCTCTCTCTCACTCGGCTGTTTGGCCGAGACACTCAAAAAAATTTCTTGAAAACCCACACTTGAATTTAAGCTATTGATTTGAGAATTTGAAATTTTGGTTAGATCTAAATAATTTGGAGTTAGGATTTGGATTTGAACAATTATTGTTATAATTAAATTAAATTTGGGAGTTTTCAATTATTAGACTTGTTGAATTGATTGGAAACTGGTTTTGATGATTTCTGGAGAATTTATTTTGAAATTGAACTTGAATTGCAGGTTTGGCATTTTACGTATTTATGCCGGCATTAGGAAACCAAACCCATGAATTAGATTTCAAGTTTTAAAGAACCCCTATTATAATCGTTTGTGAAACTTGGATTTGAGTCCAGGCACACTAATAGGAAACAATTACACATAATTGAACTTGATTTGTTTTAGGAATGAGGATTGTGTCCTAAAACGTTGCTTTTGTGACAAAGCTAGTGAAAAATCAGAAGTGGAAGCTTCAAAGGAAAGCGGAGGCTAGGGTAACAAAAAGCTAGCCCAGGTTTGATATCCGAGAGGTATGATATTCTTCCAATATCCTTGTTAGCCTGTTTTAAAGTGTTTTGGCCAAGTAATGTTTTCAAAAGATACGGATATGTTGACAAAGAAAAGTACTTTCAAGACAATAGCTTGATTTTCGCTATTGATCTCATAATGGACTGATTTCAAGTTTTTAATAAACATTTTCTTAAGATAAGGTACCTTGCGAATTGGTAAGCCCGATGATGGTCTAGATAGGATATGGAGATCGTATCTTTGGGGGCAGAACCCGAAACCCGGACGGGCCACTATGGTGGTGTTAAGGCCTTGCTTTGGTCGTAAGTAATTTATTTACTTAAATTACTACCTGGTTGCCTGTAATTTGAATTTCAGTTTATTTACCTTTTAGAAAAAGGTTGTTTGGTTCTAATTTATTATTTCGGGCCTGATTATTTCATTTTATTTACTTATTTATTCAGTTTTATAAATCTTATCCTACTAGGCCTTTCACTCATTTTGCTATGTTTCAAATGTATTTAACCCAACCCAGGCGATGCTAGAACTAGCGCAGAATAGGTGAGGAATTTATTTCTAGAACAAAGGAAGCGGGGAAGCATTTTCCATCTTGATCAGACTTGTTAAGGCATGTATTAACTATGGATTATAAAATCTTAAACATAACTAGACTGTGGTTGGTGTCAGTTATTTACTTTTCTGTATTTAATTATGTATGCACAAATTGTAACCCTGTGGATGACGGAGGCTGACTCTTAATGTTAATCTTAACTATAATTGTGTTTTGTAAAGTTTACCTCACGTTTTCTTAGAACTCAATTTCGTTAAAATAGCGGCCTTGATTGGAAATACCTGAATGTTTTGGATTTTAAACTAAATTTTGAAATGTTAACAGTTGAATCACCCTCTTAATCAAGTTTAATTTCTAAACAAGACTTCACGTCACTAACTCCTGTTTGGGTGCGTGACAGCTTCGTATCAAAGCAATGGTTTTAAAAAAAAACTTGGGGATTTTTGCATACATTAATGACATTAAGAAACCACTAAACTGTCTAGTTTGCTTTTCAATTAAGAGAATGTTGCCACGTCATAGAGCTGCTAATCTGCCAGCCGTACCAAACGAAGGAATTATGGCGGTGATGTATGCCGCATTTCAATGAAGGGCTTCTCGAGCCAATAATGACCGTCCAGCTGGGGACAGAAAGCAGGGGTATTTATGCGAGTTCAGACGTGGATCAATATCCCTACATTCAATAGTGAGGGTGGACCACAGGAAGCAGAGTATTGGTTTGAGTCCATCACCAAGCACTTGAACACAATGGGAGTACCCGAAGAGTACTGGGTAGAGTTTGTAGCCTACAACTTTAAAGGGCAAGCAAGTACTTGGTGGAAGCAGACTAGGAGACTACATGATGTGAGCACCATGATGTGGGAACTATTTGAAGAACTTTTCAATGAACGGTACTTTCCCCAAAGCTACCGTGACGAGAAAGTGAGGGAATTTATGGGGTTAGAACAAGGAGATATGACCGTGAGGGAGTACGAAGCTAAGTTCAATGACCTATCCTGATTCGCACCAACCTTGGTCGAATTTGAGCACATTAAGTGTCATAAATTTGGAAAGGGTCTCAAAAGCAATGTCTGAAAATCATTGGTAGCCCTTAGAATTCGTGTCTACCGAGACTTGGTGGCTTCAACGATATCTGTTGAGCAAGACAACTTGCCCTATCTCCAAACTAGAGAAGCCATGAATAGAGCTTTGAGAGGACCTCAGCAGAATTCAAGAAAGAACCGCAATCAAGGGCAAACCAGTAGGGAAGCGACTAGTGGGAGTAGTGGTTCCTCAGGAAGCGGGGGAAATGGACCCTATAGGTACACCTGTCATAACTGTGGATAGCCCGGGCATTTAAGGAGGAACTGCCCCAGTAGGTATCAATTGCAGTCCCAACAACCTCAAAGGGATAACACTTACGGGCAGGCCCGACCTCAGAAATTCGTGCCACCATTCCAACCACAGTTGTCCACTCCACCACAAATGCAATTCCTTCCTGCACCGGTTTACCGACCACCAAGCTATTCACAATTCTGACCTCAGACCTCGAGAATAGTACAATCTCCTCAGATCCAACAGTATAGGCCAGGGAATCAGAGCCCTAATAATAATGACAGAGGAAAAGGAAGGGTACAGGGACAAGCCTACACCATAGCAGGAGGAAGTTCTGGAGCTCATGCCAGAAATCCAGTTGTTTAGGGTATGATACTCATCTCACACTCAATTGCACGAGTCTTATTTTATACTGGTGCTACGCACTCGCTTATTTCCACTTCTTTTGTTAAAATTTTGGGTTTGATACCAGAGGACCTAGAGACTCCAATGTTCATGAACTCTCCATTGGGGATTGTGGAGGTGACTAGCATATGTAGATTGTGTGTGATCACGATCGGAGGTGAGAAATTGAGGGCAGACTCGATTATCCTTCCTACGAACTTATTTGACGTAATGCTTAGAATGGATTGGTTGTCAAGATACGGGACGGTTGTTGATTGCCACCGTATGAAGGTTACCTAGACTACCGGTTCTGGCATTATAGTAACCTATCAGGGAGGTATTAACCTGATTGCAGAGGAACGACTATTGAAACACAGCATTGGGGGACGCACAACCTAGCCTGTTTCTCATTTCTTTTCACTTTAGAGGGTGAATCCGATGTTATCGGAGAAAATATTGAAATCCCAGTAGTGGATGAATTCCCAGACGTATTTCTGGATGAATTGCCTGGTTTGCCACCAGACCGAGAAATAGAATTCTACATCAATTTACTTCCAGGAACGGCACCTATCTTCATCGCTCGTTACCGAATGGTGCCGGCCGAGATGAAAGAGTTAAGGAAGCAACTCGGTGAGTTAGCAGAGAAAGGATACATCAGAAACAATACCTCCCCGTAGGGTGCACCTATTTTATTTGGAAAGAAGTACGACGGATCTCTCTGTCTGTGTATCAACTACTAATAGTTTAACAGAGTGACCATCAAAAATAAGTACCCATTGCCTAGGATTGATGAGTTATTCGATCAGTTAGGTGGATCGCGATATTACTCTAAGATCGATTTGAGATCCGGATACCATCAACTCAAGGTCAGGGAGGAAGACATTTCAAAAACTGCCTTCAGAACCCGGTATGGGCATTTTGAGTTTATGGTTATGCCTTTTGGGTTGACGAATGCTCCGGCAGCCTTCATGGACCTAGTGAGCCGAGTTTTCCATCCTTATATGGATCAATTCGTGATAGTTTTCATCGATGACATCCTGATTTATTCAAAGACCCAGTAAGACCATGAACAACACTTAAAGATCATTCTCCACACTCTTCGTGAACATCAGCTTTATGCGAAGAAAAAGAAGTGTGACTTTTGGTTAACAGAAGTCAGGTTCTTTGGACATGTCATATCAGGACAAGAAATCTCAATGGATCCTTCAAAGATTGAAACGGTGCTGCAATGGGAACGACCGAATAATGTAACTGAAATTCAAAGTTTCCTAAGAGTTGCGTGGTATTACCGGCGATTTGTAAAGAACTTCTCGAGCATTGTAGCTCCAATGACTTGATTGACGAAGAAGGAAGTCAGATTTGAATGGGATACTGATTGCCAGCACTTTTTTCAAGAACTGAAGACCAGATTGATGAGCGCACCAGTTCTAACTATACCAAATGCCGAGGAACCGTACGAGCTATATTCCGACGCGTCAAGACGAGGACTTGGGTGTGTTCTGATGTAAGGAGGACGTCTTGTAGCTTATGCATTTCACCAACTGAAACCTCACGAATAGAATTATCCAACTCACGATTTGGAGTTTGCTGTTGTGATTTTTGCTCTCAAAATATGAAGATGTTATCTCTATGGAGTAAAATTTTAGATCTTCTCTGATCATAAGAGTCTAAAGTATTTGTTCACTCAGAATGACTTAAATCTGAGACAGAGGAGATGGATGGAGTATATGGAGGATTATGACTTCACTTTACAGTATCATCCTGAAAACGCCAACATGGTAGCAGATGCTCTCAGCAGAAAAACTTCAGGAATCCTAGCATCTTTGGCTTTGGAGGATTGGAAACGGAGTGAAACTGTAGGTGATTATGATCTTCAGTATTATGAGAATTATAACCAAGCTATGGTGTACAATTTGGTTTCTGCGCCGACTCTTATACAACAAGTCAAGCAGAACCAATGGCAGGATCTACATCTTCAAGGAGTTTGGACTCGAGTTCAGAATGGAGAAAAACTGGATGGCTGGAATATCCAAGAAGATGAAATGCTCTACTTTAAAAACCGTCTTGTTGTTCCTCAGGTGGATGAGATAAAGAAGACAGTCCTTCACGAGGCTCACAAACTGAGGTTTACTATTCATCTTGGGAGTATCAAGATGTATCAGGACCTCAAAAGGTAGTATTGGTGGAGGGGTATGAAGAAGGATGTTTGCCAATATGTGTCAGAATGTGTGACTTGTCTTCGAGTTAAAGCTGAACATCAGAAACTTGCTGGAGAACTACAGCTTCTTCCTGTTCTTGGTACGATGGATTTTTTGATGGGATTGTCGAGGACTGAACAGCGGCATGATGCAATATGGGTCATTGTGGATAGGTTGACGAAGTCCACGTACTTCATTCTGTTTCGTGCGACGTATTCCAGAAAAGTTCTAGCAGAGTTGTATCTGGAGCACATTGTCAGACTTCACAGAGTTCCATTGTCCATCACGTCGGATCGCGACACTCGTTTCAATACGAAGTACTGGAGAAGTTTCCAAGAAGCCATGGGAACCAAATTGAATTTCAGCACCACATTTCATCCTCAGACCGATAGACAGTCTGAAAGAGTTATTCAGATTCTGGAGGATATGCTTCATGCTTGCATTCTAGAATTCGGTGGAAACTAGAAGAAATACCTCCATCTAGCCAAATTCGCCTACAACAATAGTTATCAAACTAACATTGGAATGGCACCATTCGAGGAATTGTATGGCAGATCTTGCAGATCGCTAGTTTGTTGACTCGAGCTAGAAGATCGACAAACTCTTGGACCATATGATATCCAATAAAACAACGAGAAGATAATCGCTATTCGGGAATGGTTGCTAACAGCTCAGAGTCGTTAGAAAAGTTACGCTGACAGGAGATGTAAACCCTTAGAGTTCCAACAAGGCGACTTTGTCTTGTTAAGGGCTTCTCCGCGCAAAGGGGTCACTCGTTTCGATGTGAAAGAGAAACTCGCACTAAGGTATATCGGATCAATTCAGATCGTGCAACGAGTCGGTGTTGTCGCTTATCGTCTCGCTTTGCCTTTGGAGTTGTCTCCTTTGCACGATGTATTTCACGTTTCCAAGGTTCGTAAGTGTCAACCCGACTTGGAAACCATTGTGTAATGGCATGACGTACCAATTCACTACGACACGACTTACGAGGAAGCACCAGTTCAGATTCTCGATCGGAAGATGAAGAGTTTATGCCATCGCGAGATTTCGCTAGTGAAGGTGTTGTGGCAACACCATGGCGTTGAGGAAGCAATGTGGGAACTGGAGGCAATAATGCAGGAACGGTATCCACATCTATTCATATCCTAAGGTAAGTTCCAATTTCGAGGATGTAATTTCTTAAGGGGAGTAGAGCTGTAACGCACTCAAGAATTAAGTATGTTTAATTATACTAATTGTGAGTTATTAGTGTGCCTAATTTGATTTTTTTTCTAATTAATCAAGGAACTTTAAATTATTTTCAGTATTTATAATTTCACCCCAAAAGTTTTTAGAAATACACTTAATTTCAATATATTTCTTTAAAAACTTGTTTTTAAGCTAAAATTAAATAGGAAACCAAACCCATGAATTAGATTTCAATTTTTAAAGAACCCCTAAACTGAATTATAAAATCGTTTGTGAAACTTAGATTTGACGCCAAGCACACTAATAGGAAACAATTAGACATAATTGAACTTGATTTGTTTTAGGAATGAAGATTGTGTCCTAAAACGTTGCTTTTGTGACAAAGCTAGTGAAAAATCAGAAGTGGAAGCTTCAAAGGAAAGCGGAGGCTAGGGTAACAAGAAGCTAGCCCAGGTTTGATATCCGAGAGGTAGGATATTCTTCTCATATCCTTATTAGCCTGTTTTAAAGTGTTTTGGCCAAGCAATGTTTTCAAAAGATAAGGATACGTTGACAAAGAAAAGTACTTTCAAGACAATAGCTTGATTTTCGCTATTGATCTCATAATGGATTGATTTCAAGTTTTTAATGAACATTTTTTTAAGATAAGATACCTTGCGATCTGGTAAGCGCGATGATAGCCTAGATAGGATATGGAAATCGTATCCTTGGGGGCAGAACCCAAAACCCAAACGGGCCACTACGGTGGTGTTAAGGCATTGCTTTGGTCGTAAGTAATTTAATTACTTAAATTATTTGCTGGTTGCCTGTAATCTGGAATTTAAGTTTATTTACCTTTTAAAAAAAGGTTGTTTGGTTCTGATTTATTCTTTCGGGCCTGATTATTTCATTTTATTTGCTTACTTATTTATTCAGTTTTATAAATCTTATCCTACTGAGTCTTTCGCTCATTTTTCTATGTTTCAAATGTATTTAACCCCACCCAGACGACGCTGGAAGTAGTGCAGAATAGGTAAGGAATTCAGTTATAGAATAAAAGAAGCGGGGAAGCATTTTCCATTTTGATCAGACTCATTAAGGTATGTATTAACTATGGATTATAAAACCTTACACATAACTTGACTGTGGTTGGGGTCAGTTATTTACTTTTCTGTATTTAATTATGTATGCACAAATTGTAACCTTGTGGACGCCGGAAGCTGACTTTTGATGTTGATCTTAACAGTAATTGTGTTTTGTAAAGTCCGCCTCACTTTTTCTTAAAACTCAATTTCGTTAAAATAGCGGGGCTTGTTTGAAAATACCGAGTGTTTTAGATTTTAAACTAAATTTTAAAATATTAACAATTTAATCACCCTCTTAATCAAGTTTAATTTCTAAACAAGCATTCACGTTACTAATTTCTATTTGGGGGCGTGACATGTATGAAGAAGTTGGTACATTGTTATTCTATCTTTATTAGCCTTTTAAAATTGTTAAACCTTATACTTTAATTGTCAAATTGTAAAAGCTTATGTTGATTTATTTACGCTCATGACGAAGCAGCAGGAAACACAAACCAGTAGTCTCTGTCTACTTTCATTTTTCTTTTTCTTCCAGATATTCATGCTGTCCTCAAAGAAAACAGTTTCCCTCGAGCAAAACTTGTTTAACTAATCCTGATGCTCACGAAAAATAGGGAAATAATCCTACTTAGATTTGTTTCCCGTATAGGCTATAGCTCACATGGCTAACATGGACGTCGACATATCTTCAAAACAAGATTAGGGAAAGGTACATATATATATATAATCTCATTTTTACGCTTCAAATTATTATCTATCTCACATTTCCTTAAACTTTAGAATATTATAAATTATACCATGAATTATGCACAATGTTCCATCTAACTTTGAGTTTTCACTGATTCGAGTTTTTAGTTTTAAGTTTCTGTAATAAAAAACTATCAGAAAATGCCACATCTAACTTTTTCTGTTACAGTGAAAATCTCTCAGAATATCTTAACTCAAATTGAAAACTCGAATCAACGAAGTAAACGAAGCCTAAAACTATTACAAACTCAAATGCAATCAACCGCGTAACCTTCATATTATTAGTTAATTGACGGTGTTTTAGACAAATCACACTTATATACTTTGTGAGCCTACGAACTTGTGTAGAGATAAAATAGAGTTGTTTCTTTTTCTTCTTATTTTTTGAAGTTTTTAATTTACTTATGAGGGATTTGTTTAAATAATCTTAATTAAGGTCTCGTTCATTTTACCGATTCGAGTTTAAAATTTAAATTTTGCTATAATCAAAAAGTCTCAGAAACAATCACATCTAATTTTTTTATTACAGTAAAAAATTCTCATATAAAATTATATCTCAACTCAAATTAAAATTTTAAATTAGAGAACTAAACAGCCTCGTTTTGACTGATTTAAGTTCTAATCGAGTTGTTAACGATTTGTGATAGAAGGTCACAAACATGAGAGAAAAGGCATAGTTTACAACGCAATTTGTAACGCCTTTGGAGTTTGGGCCCAAGATGGGATAAAGAGAAGGGAAATAGTAAAAAATAAGTCAATAAAAAGTTTAAGAACGTATATAGCCTAATTTTTAGTTACAAAAATTAATAAGTCATAATTTGTTAAGTTATGGTTTATAATCAGATAAGTTATGAATAAATTTGTCAAGTTATGGTTCATAACCAGACAAATTATGGACAATTATGGACAATAACTTATTAAGTTATGGTTCATAGCCAGACAAATTATGGACAATAACTTATCAAGTTATGATTCATAACAAACAAGTTATGGACGAAAACAATAATTTAGCCTATTTATTAACTTATGTAACTTATTGACCTATTAATTTTAATTTATCTCAAGTCTTAGCTTATTTTACTCTTTCTGTCTAAAGAGAATAGTTTGAGGTTAAACTTGAAAAAATTTGAAAAAAAAAAAAAAAAAGTTCAAAAATAGCGGGACCCACCCAATCCAATCTCTGTGGTGGCCACCGCACCACCAATAGCAATTCTGTCCGTCCATTTCCTCATCCAAAACCAAAACCAAAACCCAAACCATGCTCTCACCACCACCATCATCGTCCCCTCATGGGCTGCCCTGTCACCGCCCTTCCGCCGCTTCCCCCTCCCATCTTCTCCCACCACCGCCGCCGCCACCTCCATGAAACCTCCACCACCACCAGCTCCCGCCTCCACCTGACCCGCCGCTCCCTCCTCCTCTCAACCACCCTCTTTCTCTCCTCTCCTCCGCCGTCCTCGGCTTCACCTCCTCCTCCGCCTCCGCCGTCGCCGTTGCCGTCGTCGGCGCCGGACACCACGATCACCGAACGCGTCTACCTCGACTTCAGCCTCTGCCCCAACTACTTCCGCCCCGACCGGACCCTCTCCGACGACGTCTCCTCCCTTTGCTCCGACTCCCTCCTCCTCGGCCGCGTCGTCCTCGGCCTCTACGGCAAGCACGTACCCCTCACCGTCTCCAACTTCAAGTCCATGTGCACCTCCGCCACCTACAAAGGCAGTTTCGTCCACAAGCTCTTCCCAGGGCAGTTCCTCCTCGCCGGCCGCCAGGGCGACAAGCCTGGCGAGGTCCGCCGCCCCTCCGGTTTGGCGCGGAACACCGAGACCGTCGACGCTAAGGCCTTTGCCCTAACTCACTCCAGACCTGGCTTGCTCTCGCTCTGTTTATCGGAGAACGATGACGACGACGAGATGAAGCTCGATCCGGAGTACCGGAACGTCGAATTCTTGATCACCACCGGTCCCGGACCTTGTCCTCAGCTCGATGGGAAAAACATTGTCTTCGGTTCAGTTCTTGAAGGTGAAAATTTGTTGGAAATTCCAACCTTTTAGGATTTTATTTTTGGTACGAAATAGAATTATGATTGAACATGAACTTGAAGAAATTGGACCGTCAGTTCTTTCGTGCTAATATAAGATTTATGAGATGATTTTGTTAGATTAGTGATTATCACTGCCATATAGTTCTTACATTGCTGTGTTAATGTATGATTGTAATTAAAATGGCTGAAATTTGAAGTTTGATTTGAAACTGAAAGTAGAAATAATCGAAATTTTCTTAGATTTAGTTAGAAATAATCGAAATTTTCTTAGATTTAGTACCAAATATACTATGTATGAACATTAATTGAATTAATTAGGAAAGAAAACACGTGATTTTCGTAATAATATAATCATAAATGGAATTCGACATGAACATGAGAAGGAACTAGTTTCTTAGTTCAGTCATAACCTACTTTTGACGGGAGATAACTTTCTCTGTACGATAAATTTATGAGATGAGTTTGTTAGATTAGCTTAGCATTGCCATATAACTCTTACGTGCTGTGTTTAATGTGTAGTGGTGATGAAAATGTCTGAAATTTGGAGTTTGATGTCGAACTTAAGGTATAAATAATTGCAATTTGATCTTGGAGAAATACCAAATACAATTATGTATAAACGTGAATTGGAGTAGTTAAGAGGAAATAATTTGCGTATGATATAAACAAAACATAAGAAGACATGAACATGATTTGATATCTGCAACTTTAATCTCAGATTAAAGTCTGAGAAAGAATTTTTTGTTTCCTAGTTTTTTCATAGGATAAATCATAAATCCATAATATAATTTGATCAAGTTAGTGACCGTTACTGCCATATTATTCTCTGGTTGGTTCATTGCTGTGTTGATATGTGATTGATATGAAAATGGCTGAGGTTTGGAACTGGATTTGAATTCGGTTTGGCGGTGTTACAGAAAAAGGATTAGTAACTGTTATTAGTGCTAATTCTTGTACAATTAGTGCATTAGTTTAGAAATAGCTCTTCATTCTGAGACCACTTGAGCAACTTGTAATAATTTGTTAGAGTTTGTTAAGTGATACTTTGCCATGTGTCGGTTTAGTGTGTGAGGTAGTTTTCTGTTAGAAGATGTATCCAATATTTGAGCTGTAATTCTGTACATTTCCATTTAATGTGAGATTTACAATTCAGAATCACCCTTTCTCTCATTCATCTTTCTCAATAGTAGGTCTGGATGTGGTGACATCCATAGCCGCAATACCTACGTACAGACCAGCAGAGAGGATCCGGCAATTCAATGATTTGGCGAAGTTTCTTGGTGATGAGAGGGCTCAGAATGCTCGCGCAAGTTGGAACAGACCGCTCAAGACTGTTTTCATCAGTGACTGTGGGGAGATCCAAGTGGCAAAGCCTTCGCTTTCTCCTAGTCTGCCTTGATTGATACAATTCGTTGTCCAGACAAATTTTCGAACTTCCATGAGGTAGTGGTTCTTGCTCGTTTATTTTAATATTGTTGTATGTAAAATGTGTGTTCTGTTCGGGAAATGATTTTCTTGTGAGTTTAGTGCCAAAAAAAAAAAGGGATGAACCAGAGTTCCATTAATTCGATATCTTTGTAAAGGTATGCTCCCTTTTGTTTTGCTTCTCCTAAAAGCTTTTTTCATGCTGTAGAAACTGAAACAAATAAAAAGAAACCTGTATTCTTAGAATAGATCAGAGCTGTATCTATTGCTGAGACTGGCACAGGAGCATCACCATTTCTTCTGGTGTAAAATTATTATTTTCTTTTAAGAAAAGAATGGACTATTTTTTCAGTTTCAAAACAACTAAAGAATATAGGAAAGAAATTCGAATGGTACAAACAAGAGCCCACGTCCATGCTATTGCAACGAATGGCGCGTGCATAAAAGTCGTTTCTATGAAGGGAAAATCCTAAACATTCAGCTTTTCCACCAGACCATTTGGGTTCGTTTTCATGATTTATCTGCCACTCTGAGTGCTCCCTCCACCGAAGCAGCTCTGCCACCCAAATGGCATTCCCCACCTCCAGGATGGATTAAATGGAACACGGTTATTGCCATTTTTGGTCAGGAACTTATAGCTGCTGTTCTTTCTGCTGGGAATCCAGTCTCTGCATTTGTTGAGCGCAGTGCAGACGCTCTCCTAAGTTCGGCTGTGGCCATTAAGCATGCTGCGAGCTGCATTCTTTGTCTTGATTTTGGCAAAGATATTGTAGAATCAGACTCTTCGTTTGCCATCTTTGCTCTTTACGGCTTGACTAAGGCTTGTCCTTGGAAGCTTTCTATACTCGGGTCGGATTTCCAGGAGATCAAAGCTTGCTTGGTCTCTTTGGATCTTTCCTTCATCCTTGGAACCTTGCAGCCTAAAGTTAACATTGTCAAGTGGTCCGTGGCTTTTAAATTTTTGGTAGTGTCGCGTTGCTGTCTCTTAGTGCTGGTGTTTTGATAGATGTTGAATGGCGCCCTAAACTTTACTTTAGTTTTAGTTGGGCATTTCTTTCTGGTTTGTAGCTCGGTTTCTGTTGGTTTTGTTACGTCAATTAATGAAAGATATTATATTTACTAATAAAAAGATGATAATTCACGTGACGCATCAGTTAGTATAAAAGGTTGGGACTTGAGTTGGTACCTCTAGCATTACTCTTTGAGAAAATCGACAAAGTACTCCATGAATTTTAGCTAAATCTAACAATTACCCTGTGTTTTTATAATTTAAAAAGTATCCCTTAAGTTTTTAATTATCCCAAAATTATCCCTTACGTTTTTTCAAAGAGTAAAAAAATAACCCTTTAATTGATTAAATTTTAAAAATACCAAAAATGACCTCAATAAGTACTATTTACATATTATTTTATAATTAAGTAAAACTTTTAAAACATACGTTTTAAACGTAAATAAAATCAAGAAAACAAAAGAGCTAACGTATTTGAATGACTATAGAGCAGTGTTAAGTGTATGGACAAGACTGATTTGATAAGTCTAAATCTACCAGTTGTGTATCAATGACGAGGACATGAGATTTTGTGTCTGAGTTAGACCAATTTAATCAGTTAAGTTTTGGACTTTTTTTCAAAAACATAAAATTTATTTTATTGAAAGTTTATCTTTTTCTTTAAATTTAGTTTCTTAGTTATTAGTTTTTAAGATAATGTTTAAATATTGATCATTAAGGTTATTTATGTCATTTTCAACATTTTGACTACTTAAAGGGTTATATTTTACTTCTTTTAAAAAACTTAGGGTATATGTTTGGGATAATTTCAGAGCATAAGGGGTTGTTTTTGAATTATCAAAAATATTAGAGTAAATGTTGAATTTACCTAAAACTCCAGGGATACTTTTTGGACTTTTTCCTCTGTTTTTCCCCTGGAATGAAATGGCAACTTTTTAGCGACAAAAAGAAAAAAGCAATGTATTTCTCCTAATTACAAGGCGTGCTTTTTGTTCTTTCTTTTTGCCAAGGCATTAAGACGCATACACATGCCCTTGATAGATTTTATTTCGTCATTTATATGGTTGAAGACTCATGTTTTCGTTTTCAATATTTCAATCAAAATACCTCGAATTTTTTTTCCTTTTTTTTTTTTTTTTTGTTAGCAAATTCAAGGACTGCTATGCAATCGTGTCAAATAGACGCCAAACACTAAAGAACTAGTCATCACCTAACGCAGTTCACATCATAAATATCTAGTTTTTTTTTTTCAACAAACACCCTTTTAGTGTTGCCACGTTGTTGTCGATAAAATATCAATTTCTTATAATGTGATTATGTGATCATAATTTTCTACATTTTTGTCGATAATTACATAGGATGCCCACGTTATGTGGGACAATCACTTTGGTTGAACTGTTATGCTTATTCTTACCTCGAAAAAAAATTGACCAAACTATTTAAAAATTTAAAAGGTATTATTTCAAATTAAAGAAATACATAACTAATCTCAGTATATAAATACACTTGACTAGTCCACTAATTCAAACAAATGACACGAAAAAGGCGACAAAACGTGTGCCTAATTTTTTCAATTGAGAAAGACTTAAACAAACTAAAAATTGAGTGCCTCAACTAGCTCTTTTAAACAAACTTTGATAATTGATGGAAAGTTCCAATCTAGAAAATCACCAATTATTTGCAACACCAATCAAATGACTAACCCTACGAAAGGAAAGAAATTTGATATTTCAAAAGACCAACAGTCCCAGCATTATAAAGTCCTTATGAACTTACGATTCCATGTTTTAGTTCAATTGGTTCTGGCGCGTTTCAGTATGACCATTTATAGTTGACTTATGTGGCAGCGATAACGGACAACTCACTATTGACCACAACCAATACCAAACACCCATTCTAGTTGACGCATCCCCATTGATTTAGTATAACATTTATCTCATACTAGTATTTTGCATCACCATTGATTTAGCATAACATTTATCTCATAATTTTTTTATACATAAAAATAACATTAATCACTATCACAAAACGCTTATTTATTTCAAAATACCTATTTCAAAGGGAAAAAAAAAAAAAAAAAAAAAAAAACGCTTATTTATTATCACACGACACTAAAATTTCTCAACAAAGGTTTCTAATGCATATGCTTTGTAAAGTTTGGCACCATACTACATGTTTGTCTCTTTTCGGATGTAAGTGGTTTTTATATACGAGCATAAGATTTGCTGAAACTTGAATGGTGTTTGTATCCTCTGCATAAGTGGTGGTTGTAACTAGAGCTAGCAATCCGGATAGCGACACGATGACACGACTCGAAACTCGTACGAAGTTAGTGGCTTTAGGTTTACGCGTTTGGTATGCAGTAATCTTAAGGATGAGAATGAGAATCTGCAATATTACCATGTTTGGTACAAGAATTATAATTTTTAGATTCTCAGGAAAGTGATTACCATGGGATTCACTTTCTCTCATTTTAAGGTAATTTGAATACCACCCAACATGGTGTTATTCAAATTCCCAGAAATCTTAAAATCATGGGAATCTCTTATTATTATTATTATTATTATTATTATTATTATTATTATTATTATTATTATTATTATTATTATTATTGTTACCAAATTCGGCATATTTGGGGGAAACATTATGCATGATGGTGTGGCCGTATACGTAGGGTGGAGATAATCGTTCAACATCTTCTGCTAGACCTCCTCGTTTTGAGCCATTGCGAACGGATTTGCAACTGCTAATGAGGCTGGGGTCGAGGGAGGACTAGACGTGTGGGAAGAAACTTCACTAGGGTTCTCCGGTCTTACTGCGAATCTCCTTAATTTGTCTCTATAACAATTTATTCACCCTACGTTTCACTTTTTTATTTTTTTAAAATTTTTTTTGTTATTTTTATTTTTATTTTTATTATTTTTATTATTTTTATTAATAATAATAATAATAATATTATTATTATTATTATTATTATTATTATGGATCTTCTTCCATGCGAACAACAAAACACAATAATGTAATATTCTTGGGAATTTAAAAAAGATTCATGTGTTGAACTAAACACAGTAATGTATTATTCTTAGGAATCATATTCCCCTCCATCACTTTTCTGGGAATATGATTCCTACTGATTCCTGCATACCAAACGCCCCCTAAATGGATTTGGGTCATAATCGGATTGATACGATTAACACAATTAATGAGTTGGGCTAGGGTTGACCTTCTAATACGAAGTGATACAAATTGACATGAAAGTTTATATGAAATATTAAATATAAATAATATGAATTTTAATATTTGTAGGTAAAATTCATTTATTTTTCTTAAAGAAAAAGATAAATTGACCAATAAATATGTTAAATATGTATTGACCGTGTTAAATAAGTCATTATTATATTAATTATTTATTCAATATATTAATTTAACTATGTTATACAGGTTGATACAATTAACACGATTAATAAATGAGTTGTGTTTAGATTAATATTTTTGATACGTTTAATAAACTAGTCGTGTTTAAGTTGATGTTTTCTGACACGATTAATAAAAGGTAAAGATGAACCACCCTTAATTGTAACTGTTGAAACACTGTCCTTGATGATGGTTGTGTGATCATAATTGTGCGCATATGCGGATAACATATAACCAGCAGGATGTTAAAAAAGAAAATCCCTAGTGGCTGAGTTGAGCTGTTTTGCTCATCACTGAGAACAAATATCACCCATTATCAGCAAAACCAATCAAATACTAATTCTTCACTAAAACAAAAGTTTAATTTCGTAGATAGTCTTTGAATTATTTATCTAAGGATGGCAGTATTTGTGGTAGGGTGGTCTTCTCACCAATTCACTTCTTCAAGAAAAACAATCTCATCCCCACACCGTTGACTTGCAAACTTGATAGGGATACTTACACACATGCCCCTTATCCCAACTCAAACTCGAATTTTAAATGGGTTCATCGTTTTATATATTGTATATCATAGTTCAAAACTGTTTTCTTTATAATACTAACAAAATGATGCTATGAACTACTTATAGTTTTAAAAAAAAAAAAAAAAAAAAAAAAAAGCTTCCCTAACTATAAAAACCTCAAACTATTAATGTTGTGTCAATGTGCTGTTTGGTTTCATAAAAGAACAAGAACAAGTTAATACATAATTACTAGTTTGACGGTATTTATAAAATTAAATTTATTTCAGGAGTTGTTTTGAACCACTTTACCTAGTTCAGGGAGTAAAATAAACATTTCAAAATTTGAGATGTTGTACAATTACGGTATATAATTTTTTGCTCTGAAATTACAGTAGATAGTTTAGCGAGTAAAATGAACCTTTTTCCAAAGTTTGTTGAGCTTGTTGAACTATAGATACACAGTTGAAGAGATATTTATGAAATTATTCCGAAAATAGAAGAACAGGAAGCCAATCATATTATATGAAATAGGGTTGGATGAGCATGAGTTTCAATGGGCGCAAGCTAACAGTATTTTATAAAAAGAAAATTAAATAAAATCTTTTCAACAAAAATAGAAGACACCAAGAGGACCTAGCACATAATGATGTTGTGACTCCATTCGTTGTTGCCATTGTACTTTACGGCACCTTTCAGACTTTCAGTATACCAATTTGCAGTTGCCCTGTGATGCAGCGACAATGGACTGACTCAAACAGCAATACAGCTCACCTTGATATAATTAACTTAGAAAAAAAAAATAAAAAAGAGTAAGAAATAAAATATCGGGTAAGTATGAAAAAAAATAAAATAAAATAAAATAAAAAATAAAAAAACCTTACCAGTAGAATATATAATTTTTAAGCCTCATTTCATATGAGAATAAGAATCACAATTTAATATCTAAGGTCTCGTTCATTTTACCGATTCGAATTTAAAATTTGAATTTTGTTATAGTAAAAAGCTTTAAAAAATAATCGCATCTAATTTTTTTCTACAGTAAAAAACTCTCACATAAAGTCACATCTCAAATTGAATTAAAAACTCAAATCAACGAACTAAACGGACCCTAATTGTTTAAAAATTGTACCCTATTAATAAGATATTGTTTAAAAAAATTCAGAAATATCACTCAAATGTTGTTATCTACATTTATGTCACTCAATGATACAAACTTAAGATCTATCCTGTTATGGGGGAAAATGTGGAGGACACGTGGAGAGAGGACAATATGACACGTGGCCTTAACCTCTCTTCGCAAAGCAACAACCCTCGACGTCTGGGACTTCCTTCCATTCCGTCGTTAAGAGCCCGAGTAAGAAGCCCAACTTAGGGCGTCGATTTCATCTGGCGTCGACAGGTCGTACCGTCGACCTTACAACATAGAAATCCCTCGTCATAAAATCCACCGCCAAGAAGAACGATTGGGCTAAACAACACTGGCGACGAGGGGAATGCTCCTTGGGAGAAAGCCTGACGTGGCAAGTTGCGTACAGTAATGAGAGATGTCTGCAGTACAGGCATTAAATGTAAACCCTTAAACCGCCCCTACGGGGGACAGAAAAGGGTTACAGCTGTGCACAGAGCCGTAATGGGAGACTAATTGGCTAAGTGAACAGTGCGCAAAAAGTGATTAGTGGGCTTCGGGCTGGGCCTAGAAAGGCAGACCACTTGAGTGCTTTTTTAGCCTACAGGAGAAAACTCCCCCGACGAAGGAAGCTCGGCTATAAAAGGAGAGAAACCTCATACGGAAGGGAGGTTGATCTTTCCTGAGAGAAAAGAACGAGAGAGCAATTTGTAAATTGTAACAATCTCAAAAGGAATAAAAAACCACAGTGGATGTAGCTCTTCATTTTATAAGAGTGAACTACTATAAAATCTCTTGTGTTCCTTTACTTTAAGGCATTATTTTCCCAAATTGCTCATCCCTCTAAAAACATTAAACACCTGCGGTACAAAACTCCTACATATAACGTATATTTGAGCCGGTAATCCAACGAGAAACCTAGAGGTAAACCGGCCTGTTTTTGTTGACGAAAATTTACCGTCAACAATTAGCAACTCCACTGGGGAACGAACGCGTTGGACCCCCAACAACAACAACATAGTCAGCAAGCGTGCCTCCAAGAAGAAGAATTGAGGCCAACAACCAAGGCAGCCAGATGGACGAGACCTCCACTCATCCGGTGAATGACGGGGTGGAGGAGGTTCCACCCCCGGTCAGAAACGAGGTCCCGTCCCCAGACGTGCCGCGGCCAGATCCTATGCAAATGCAGGCCCAACTAGCCACTCTAACCGATCTGGTACGTGGACTAATGACCGTGGTCGAACGCTTGGATGGAAGAAACTCTATGCCACCTTTAGAAGACACCCCGAGGCCGCTGGGACCTGCCATGGCTGAAAACCCCAACCCTGGTGACCGCCCACATATCTTAGAAGAAATCAGGGATAGTGATAATCAAAGGGGCCAGCCTAGGCCCCGACCTTCCCAATCCTCCGGCGGCCGTTTAAGGGCCTCCGGACTCCGGGCTCCTGAGGACCAGATACCAAGAGGCCGGCGAAACCCCGAGGTACTGCCCTAGAACGCAGGAAGAAACCCACCGGGAGACTCAGGGTCAGTACAGGCGGACGGGCAGGCAAGAGGCAGACCCAACGGTCAAAGGGCAGAGGCATCGAGAGTAGCTGGCTTGGCCATCTCAACAGAGGAGGCACACGCCATCATGGAGCGCATGGCCAACCTAGAGCAAAAACTCACAAGGGACGTAGCAGGCCTGAAAAAGAACATAGGGCGACTGGCTGAGGTGGTAAACATCGACATCACACCTAGCCACACACATGACCACCCATTTACCGAAGAGATAATGGCGCCACCTCTCCCTGACAAATACAGGTCACCGTCGATCCCACCATATGATGGTCGAGAGGATCCCGACGATCATTTAGAAATGTACACGGGGCACGCTCTTACATGGGTATGCCGAGGAAATTATGTGCCGAGCCTTCCGGAACCATTTAACGGACTCTGCCCGAAGATGGTTTCGGACGCTGAGGCCAAATTCTATCTCAAGCTGGGATGAGTTGAAGGAAGCATTTTCCCTCCAATTCATAGGGGTTAAAAAATATGTCCCACTGAAGCAGAACCTGACAACGATATACCAAAAGCTGAACGAGTCATTGAGAGAATGGCTTGCAAGGTATGAGGAAGCTGTTGCTGCCACGATGGATATAACTGACAGAGAGGCCTTTATGGGGGCCCCTTCAAGAGAGAGCTGAACCGAAAGCCCCCGTCCAGCTACAAGGAATTTCTTGCGCAAGCGCAAGGATACATCAACGCCGAAGAGACAGACGCAAACGACCCCGAGCACAGGTCCAATAAGACCAAAGGGACCGAATAAGGGTCGACACCAGCAAAGCAGGATGGGAAGAAGCGTCGAGGTGGAGGAAGCGGAGACAAGCAACCAGCTGCGACGTCGAGTGCTCAGGCAAGAGGAGAACCGTAAGCCTCGGCTATTTCAAAGGTACGATTCTGACCATGAACTGACAGTAGGAGTCGATGAGGTCTTCAATCAGGTCGGCCGCGGAAATCTGCTGCGCCACCCAGAGCCGATAAGGACAAATCCCAACCGAAGGAACCAGAAGAAATTCTGCAGGTTCCACGGCGATGTCGGCCACCACACCAATGATTGCGCCGACCTCAAGGATGAAATCGAGAGAGTAATCCGCGAGGGAAGGCTACAGGAGTTCAAAGCTGAACGGAGACCTCGAAATGATGGCAACGGTGGGCAGAATGACGGTCGACACCGAGAAGAGAACTAGCGTCTAGAAGACCGAGAACTTGTCAGCGTCATACGAACTGTCCTCGGTGGCCCCTATATAGGAGGAGACTCAAGGAGATCCCAGAAAGACTACGCCCATGAGGCTAGAGGGGTTTACCAGGAAAGATTCTGGAGTGTCTCCACTACAAAAACCCCAAGATATAGCAGTACCGACGTGGCGTTTAATGAGGATGACGCCAGCGGAGTTCACTTCCCCCATAACGACACATTAGTAGTGGAAGCCGTGATTGGGAACCACACTGTATGCCGAATCTTGGTAGACAATGGGAGCTCGGTGGACCTCCTGTACTCCGACTGCTTGGAAAAGATGGGGATCCGAAAGGAGCAGTTGGAGAAGACCTCCAGGCCATTATACGGTTTCATCGGGGACTCCGTCATCCCTCAGGGGACTATCCGGTTGCCCATAACCACCGGAGAAAAACCCCGACAGACCACGACAATGGCCAACTTTGTGGTAATAAAGGGAGGCTTTCAGTACAATGCTGTAATCGGGAGACCGACCCTTCAGGCACTGAGGGCAATAACCTCCGTCTACCACCAGAAGGTCAAGTTCCCTACCCCAAGCGGCATAGGTGAGATGAAGAGCAACCAGTACGAAGCTAGGGTCACATACTCTGATGTCCTGCGCGGGTACGACTAGCCAAGGCGGTAGGAGGCCAGGATGGTCTATCAAAACGCCGCCGAAGACATAGATCCCAGGGTTCAAGAGGAGGTCACATGGTCCCAACCCATCGAGCAATTGGTGGAGATCCAAGTTGATGAGGGCGAGCCAACCAAAGTACTAAAAATGGGCTCAAACATAGCCCCATCACTTAAGATTAAGATCGAAGACTTCCTCAAAAAGAACTTAGATATCTTCGCTTGGAACCATGCTGACATGGAAGGGATCGACGCCGAGGTTATATGTCACTCCTTGAACGTTGACCCCTCATATCCTCCTAAACACCAAAAGCGTCGACTAATGAACCCAGAGAGGTATGAGGCGCTGAAAGAGGAGGTCGACAAGTTGATCAACAACGGGTTCATAAGGGAGGCCCATTACCCGCGTTGGGTCTCGAACCCTGTTCTGGTGGTAAAGCCTAACAGAAGCTGGAGAACATGCGTCGACTTCAGTGATCTCAATAAAGCGTGCCCGAAGGATGGCTTTCCACTCCCTCGAATAGACGAGATGGTCGACGCCACAGCAGGACATAAAATGCTGAGTTTTATGGACGCCTACTCCGGGTACAACCAGATCCCCATGCATCCAGCCGACAAGGAGCATACATCCTTCATAACCGACATGGGCCTTTACTGCTACAACGTAATGCCTTTTGGCTTAAAGAATGCGGGGGCTACCTACCAAAGGCTCATGAATAAGATGTTTGCTCGACAGCTCGGCAAATCAATGGAGGTCTACGTTGACGATATGCTTGTGAAAAGTGCTAGGGCCAACCAACACGTCGACCACCTGGGTGAAATGTTTGGTGTATTAAGAAAATACCACATGAAACTAAATCCCCAAAAATGCACCTTTGGAGTTGGGTCAGGGAAGTTCCTTGGTTTAATGGTCAGCAACCGAGGGATAGAAGTTAATCTTAAAAAGATTAAAGCCTTGTAGGATATGCGATCCCCGACTAAACCAAAAGAGGTGCAGAGGTTAACAGGATGCGTCGCCACCTTAAACAGATTTATATCAAAAGCAACAGACAAGTGCGTCCCATTCTTCGATGCTTTGAAAGGAAGTAGGCGTTTTGAGTGGACACCATGATGCAAAATTTTTTTGTGTATAATAAATTTCCGCAAGCGTACGGTGTCAAGTTTTGAGTATAAGGTGAGTGAGTATCGTCTCCACAGGGATTGGGTTTAGAATTACCGTTAAGTACTGCGGTTATTGTAACTTAACTTTATCTAGGCAACCTAATAAGATGATGATTCAGAACTAAAACAAAATAAATATAAGAAAATAAAAATAAAGTATCTATACACAAATGGTCTAGGGACTTGATTTCGCTTTATTATTCCTATGTTCATCCTATTATGTAATCGCTAATCAATTCCGTTCAATTCATTAATCAAGGCTCTAATGTCATCTCGCAACCTCTCTCGAGTGCCTCACAAGAAATTGTATTTAAATACCCAAAACAATATCCCTATTCGAAATGAATATTTAAACACAAATTAAGCTTCGCCTTTAGAATTAGAAAATAGGAATATTGATCGCCTCTCAGCCTCACAACAACCTAAATCCTAATTTGATTATCTAACCGTTGATCTCCTCTCGGTCTCACAACAACCTAGACTATGTTTCTCAAATCTAGATAAAGAACTCAATCTCTCTCGAGCATCAAATTCGCAATTTAAAAATCATCTAACTCATTGGCCAAATAAATTAAAAGCATTAAGCATAGAAAAACATAAATGAATTGAAAATGAAATTAAATTAACAATCAACAAAATATTCAAAACATAGTTCAAATAAAACTACATCAAGTCCTAGATTTAATGTCTAGCTCAACATGGAAAAATAGATGAAAGAAGATAAAACCCAATATCCATTGAAGAGCTTCCAAGGACCTCCAAGATGAAGGATTTCGGCCTCCTTTTGATGTTTTCTTCAGATTTCCGGGGCTCCCTTTCTCAAATGGTAACTCTTTCCTTTTATACTACAACATTTTGGAGCTAGGGTTTCATACGCGCGTTGCAGCCTGCGTGAAAACGCGCTGCAGCGCGTTTTTGGAAGAAGGAGCTCACTGTCGTGGGCTGAGGCGCGCTGCAGCACCATTGGGCGCGCTGCAGTGCCCATTGGGGCTAATTCTAGGCCCTTTAGGCGCGCTACAGCGCCCATTGGGCGCGCTGCAGCGCGTGGGTAGGCCTGTGGGCTTCTTTAGGCGATATATCGCCTATTTACAGGCGACATATCGCCTGTCGTTCTGTTATTTGCGTACTAGACTAAGGCAGGCGACATATCCCCTACAAGAGGCGACATATCGCGTCTCTCGCTGTTTTTTTGCACACAGGTTTATTCGATTTCACCCATTCCTGCTATAGGTGGGCTGGAGCACACTTTCTTGCAATCCAAAGCCACCTCTTTTGTGCTTTAAAATCCTCTTTCGCCTCCTCTTGTCATTGATTCACAAGTTGGGAAATATTCTTCTTTTCTTCATGCAAAATCATCCAAGTTCGCATTTATTTATAATTCCTATAAAAAGCACACAAAATATATTAAACTAACAAAAATGCTTGAAAACTTACAAATATTCAAGCTTAAAAGTACTTGATTTGTTGGTAAAAATACCCATCATCAAATACCCCCAAACTCAAACATTTGCTTGTCCTTAAGTAAAAGAAAAGAAAGAAAAAGAAAACACAAATCAAGTACTAAGACACAAACAAAAAAAAGTGTGAGTTTTGTATCGGGTCAACAACTGTGCATGTATCTCCAAAGCCACATAATGCTCTAAGCTCAAAAGAAATGTAAACACTGAGATTATCTAGAATTTCAACATCAAGCATCAATTTCACTCCACTCAAGACTCTTAAAGTGTAAGTGTGTGCACAATCAATCTCAATCAACCAAATAAATCCGGATAGACCTATGTGCCAATGAGACTATGAGTGATATCTTAATAAGAACTACCATAGGCCCATTTTTCGTGTCACTCTCCACTAATAAAGGTTCACTTGTCATTGAAGGTGAAAAGGACTTTTGAGGGTTGTAATGTATGGCTAGGGTAAATAGGTGGATGAGATTAGAATTTTTAGGCTCAAATCACCCTAGGCATGTATCACAACTCATGGATCTCACATGATTTCCAAGAAAAGAAAAGAAAAAATTTCACCAACTCCTCTTTTTAGCATACAATCACTTTCAATTGAACCCAAAAAGAAATAAAAATAACAAAAATTTGAGAAATAAAGACCACACCCCCAAACTCAAACTCAACATTGTCCCCAATGTTGTAAAGAAATGGAATGGTAACTCAATTCCTCATCCAATTAACTCTTATAATTATTTTTTTCTTTTTTTTTCTTTTTTTTGTTTTTTTTTGTTTTTTTGTTTTTTTGTTTTTGTTTTTTTTTTTTTTGAATTGAGAATGAAAAACAACACAAACCAAT
>NW_010365281.1:110067-132240 GCF_000414095.1 Morus notabilis
AAAATAAATATAAGAATAAAAATAAAGTATCTATACACAAATGGTCTAGGGACTTGATTTCGCTTTATTATTCCTGTGTTCATCCTATTATGTAATCGCTAATCAATTCCGTTCAATTCATTAATCAAGGCTCTAATGTCATCTCGCAACCTCTCTCGAGTGCCTCACAAGAAATTATATTTAAATACCCAAAACAATATCCCTATTCGAAATGAATATTTAAACACAAATTAAGCTTCGCCTTTAGAATTAGAAAATAGGAATATTGATCGCCTCTCGGCCTCACAATGACCTAAATCCTAATTTGATTATCTAACCGTTGATCTCCTCTCGGTCTCACAACAACCTAGATTATGTTTCTCAAATCTAGATAAAGAACTCAATCTCTCTCGAGCATCAAATTCGCAATCTAAAAATCATCTAACTCATTGGCCAAATAAATTAAAAGCATTAAGCATAGAAAAACATAAATGAATTGAAAACGAAATTAAATTAACAATCAACAAAATATTCAAAACATAGTTCAAATAAAACTACATCAAGTCCTAGATTTAATGTCTAGCTCAACATGGAAAAATAGATGAAAGAAGATAAAACCCAATATCCATTGAAGAGCTTCCAAGGACCTCCAAGATGAAGGATTTCGGCCTCCTTTTGATGTTTTCTTCAGATTTCCGGGGCTCCCTTTCTCAAATGGCAACTCTTTCCTTTTATACTACAACATTTCAGAGCTAGGGTTTCATACGCGCGCTACAACCTACGTGAAAACGCGCTACAGCGCGTGTTTTTGGAAGAAGGAGCTCACTGTCATGGGCTGAGGCGCGCTGCAGCGCCTTTGGGCGCGCTGCAACACCCATTAGGGCTAATTCTAGGCCCTTTAGGCGCACTACAGCGCCCATTGGGCGCGCTGCAGCGCGTGGGTAGGCCTGTGGGCTTCTTTAGGCGATATATCACCTATTTACAGGCGACACATCGCCTGTCGTTCTGTTATTTGCGCACCAGACTAAGGCAAGCGACATATCCCCTATAAGAGGCGACATATCGCGTCTCTCGCTGTTTTTTTGTACACAGGTTTATTCGATTTCACCCATTCCTGCTATAGGTGGGCTGGAGCACACTTTCTTGCAATCCAAAGCCACCTCTTTTGTGCTTTAAAATCCTCTTTCGCCTCCTCTTGTCATTGATTCATAAGTTGGGCAAATATTCTTCTTTTCTTCATGCAAAATCATCCAAGTTCGCATTTATTTATAATTCCTATAAAAAGCACACAAAAGATATTAAACTAACAAAAATGCTTGAAAACTTACAAATATTCAAGCTTAAAAGTACTTGATTTGTTGGTAAAAAAACCCAGCATCACACCACAATGTGAAGAGGCCTTCCAGAAATTGAAGGAGCATTTGGGCAAGCCCCCAATCCTGTCAAAACTGAACCCCGACGAGGAGCTTAGCCTTTACCTCTCCGTGTCCCAACACGCTATAAGCTCCGTACTAATAAGGGAAGAAGAAATGGTACAATTACCAATTTACTATGTGAACAAAAGACTCCTCGACGCCGAGTCAAGATATACCGAAATGGAACGCTTGGCCTTTGCCCTGATGGTAGCTTCAAGGAAGCTTCAGCACTATTTTCAATCTCACACAATACGGGTTCTCACAAACCTTCCGTTGAGACAAGCGCTACAAAAACTTGAAACTTCTGGTCAACTTCTCAAATGGTCGGTGGAGTTAAGCCAGTTCGACATTAAGTATGTACTAAGAACAGCGATCAAGGGCCAAGCGCTGGCTGATTTTCTGTCCGAGTTCTCCCATAGACCGGCCCCCGCCACGCCAGAAGAAGTCGAAAATATAGAATGGAAGCTCTACGTGGATGGAGCGTTGAGCGATAACGGGTTAGGAGCCGGCGTCTTGTTGATCAGCCCAGAAGGCCACAAGATCACCTCGGCGGTTCGATTTATATTCAAAACGTCGAACAACGAGGCAAAATACGAGGCACTAATTGCAGGGTTGCAATTGGCCAGTCACCTAAAGATTGAGAGGCTCAGCATCTTCAGCGACTCTCAACTGGTCGTCGGGCAAGTGAAAGAAGAATTCCAAGCGCGCGGCGAGAAAATGGGTGCGTACTTGAGGAAAGTAAAGGAAGAACTCATCAAGTTTAAAAACTACGAGATATTTCAAATACCACGAGCCGAAAACGCAAACGCCGACGCTCTATCAAAGCTTGCATCTTCGAAAGATTCTGACGCACTAGGGGTCGTTCCCATCGAGGAACTGGAGCGGCCGACCATTAAGGAAATAACTAAGGCACTAATCGTCCAAATAGGTGAAAATTGGATGACGCCACTTATCCAATACATAATGGATGCACAACTGCCAAACAATAAAGATGAAGCCAGACGGATCAGGTATAGAGCTGCCAGATACTTATTGTACGACAGTTTACTTTACCGACGAGGCTATTCAACACCTCTACAGCAGTGCCTGGATGGTGACGAAGCCCAGAAGGTCCTCCGAGAAATCCATGAGGGAGTCTGCGGTAATCATACTATGGGGCAGTCTTTAGCTCTTAAGGTCTTGAGGCAAGGATACTACTGGCCCATGCTCAAAAAGGACGTATTCAAATACGCCCGACGTTACGATAAGTGCCAAAGGTACGCCATAATTCCTAGGGCACCCCCAGAAAATTTAACCTCCATTCTCAGCCCTTGGCCCTTCACCAAATGGGGGGTTGACCTAATAGGGCCATTACACCTTGCACCTTGGGGCTTTAAATTTGCCATCGTCGCAGTAGATTACTACACAAAGTGCGCAGAGGCAAAGGCTCTGACTACAACCACGAAAACAGCCTGCACCAACTTCATGTGGAACAACATTGTGTGCAAGTTCGAGGTCCCCCACTCGATAGTATCCGACAATGGGAAACAATTCGATAATGCCTCAACATGAAGATTCTGCGACAGCTTGGGCATTCAAAAGGATTTCTCGGCGTCGATACACCTACAATCTAACAGGCAAGTCGAAGCAGTCAATAAAATATTAAAGTATACCTTGAAGAAGAAGCTCGACGATCTAAAGGGAAAATGGGCCGAGGAACTCCCTAAGGTCTTGTGGGCATACAGAACGACGAGCCGAAGCACCACGGGTGAAACGCCCTTCTCCATGGCATATGGCGTCGAGGCAATACTACCTATAGAAATTGAGATGCTGACTCTAAGAACTGTGGTCTACAACAACGATGGTAATACGGAAGGCCTGAATGGAGAACTCGACCTATTAGAAGGAAAAAGGCTCGACTCCCAGTTACGCCTCACCGCCTACCAATAGAGGGCAGCCCGATATTACAACAAAAAAGTCAAACAACGAAGGTTCACCCCAGGAGACCTAGTATTAAAAAGGGTAACACAGAGTACAAAACCCAAAAATATTGGTCCTCTGGGCCCAACTTGGGAAGGACCCTACCGAATAAGAAAAGTATTGTGGCCCGGCACCTACATCTTGGAAAGCCTCTCCGGCAAAAAGGTTCAGCATCCATGGAATGCAGAACAGTTAAAGCTGTACTACCAATAATGTATGTAGTTTTTTAAACGCATCTTAGTTACATTTTTGGCAATTTAAATAAATTATGAGTTTATAGTAATATTGTCCAAAAGTAAGAAGAATTCACCCCTCAAATAAACTTGTCTGCTTAAAAAACCAAGGTATATTAAACAGACAAGGGGGGCAATAAGGGATCTACGGATCACCGGCAAAAAACTTAGAAAATTTTACGAAATTTTCTAAGGCGACGACCCCAAGGGACAAAAGCTAACGCCGACTCTTCCAAAGAAGAAAGGCGAGGAAAAACTTAGAAAATTTTACAAAATTTTCTAAGGCGACGACCCCAAGGGGCAAAAGCTAACGCCGACTCTTCCAAGGAAGAAAGGCAAGGAAAAACTTAGAAAAGTTTACGAAATTTTCTAAGGTGACGACCCTAAGGGGCAAAAGCTAACACCGACTCTTCCAAGGAAGAAAGGCGAGGAAAAACTTAAAAAATTTTACGAAATTTTCTAAGGCGACGACCCCAAGGGGCAAAAGGTAACGCCGACTCTTCTAAGGAAGAAAGGCGAAGAAAAACTTAGAAAATTTTACGAAATTTTCTAAGACAACGACCCCAAGGGGCAAGGGAAACAATGAGCAAGGTATGAAATCTACTGTTAATCTACTGTCTTTTTATAAAACACAAATGAATTAAAAAGAGATTCAAACCAATGTCATATAAGTTACAGACAACAGTAAAAAAAAAATCTTCAGGCCTCGCCGCCAACCGTCGAGTCATCACCAGGCGGGGAAGAGTTGTCAGCACCAGTAGGAGGAAGAGCATCATAAAGAAAGCCCAAGTCCCACTCAGGATGCTCTTATTTTATCAAATCGACGATTTGTTGACCAGCAGATTAAAAATCCTTGGTACAAATGTCGATGAGCTCCAGAGAAGCCTTGAACTCCTCAATAATCTCTGCACATTTGGCATCAAAAACTGCTGCAGCCTCGGTTTTGGCTTCCTTCTTCCCCTCAACTTTTCCCTCAGCAAAATATCTCTTCACCGCCTCAGTTGCTTCTGCCAACTTCGTCTCAGATATATCTGCACGCTTTGTAAGGTCCTCAACCGAGGCGGTTAGCCTAGCCAGTTCACCTTCCAAACTCTTCAGTTGGCCCATGGCCACATCTCTCTCCTCGGCGGTGTTCGTACACTTAGTCTTAGCATCATCGAGAAGAGAGTTAAGCTCGGCCTTTACACTGTCCATCTCTTTATCCTGCTCCTCAACCTTAACTAGGTAGAGAAGGTTGAGAATGGCGAGGATTAGGCCCTGAAAAATTGGAGGTCAGAAAATAAAAATACAAAGCGGCGAAACCAGCAAAAATAAAAGGCAGCTCGATCAAGTCTTATGTGAATTTGGAAAGAGATCTGCTTCCGCTGACGATCAACCAAAGAAGATTGAGTGGCAAAAACCCAGTGCGGCTCGAGAAAAGACTCATATAGAGCCTAGAAGACAAGAGAGAAGCGAGGGGGAAGTTTCAGCATCGCCCCAATCTCGGCGTCAGAGGCGTCCGGGACTTGGAAATTAGGATCCATAATTTTTGCCCCGGGGATAAGCACGCATTCCCTCGGCACCGGAGGAACGTTTACATTAGGAATGGAGACCGTTGGCGTCCAAGTTTCTACCACCGGCATCTTCTCTTTGCGCCTCTTTTTTAGCGCAGGATCCACCTCCGACGCCAAGGGGACCTTTGTGGCTTTCCTTTTTCTCGGCACCTGAGAAGAAGAGCTAGCTTTCTCCTTTCCCCTAGAATGAGGTTGTTGACTCAGCGGGGGCTACTAGCTTGGCTCAGACGGCTGACTGCCGGGAAGCTGGATCCTCAAAGATGCCATTTCTATAGAAACGATGAGACAAAAATATAATCGACGCTTGGATAAACAAAATGCCATTATAAGAAAGGCGTCGGGAACAAGGGTTTACCTTCGTCGCTTAAATGGAAGAATTTGCAGACAGCATCGAGGTCAGTAGGGTCTGGGAGATCAAGAATTAACCCAGCACTTCAAAGATTGGCCTGGGTCAAGAGGGTGTCAATATGGCGAACCTCAGACGGGAACGAGAAGGCCTTCTCAATCCTCGCCAAACTGTTTCTAGAGAACTTCGGCCGGTCCTGACTCACTGTAGATAAAAAGACTGTCAGCGTAAGAAGGAAGAAAGCGAAGTAAGGTAAAAGAAAGGGAATCAAAGTCTCACCCATGTTCCCAAACGACGCCTGCACCTTCCTTCGGCGGGGCAAGCGGTCGTCGGGATGAAAATTAAAGGGTCCGCGTATCATAAAAAACGTGGGTTTCCACCCATGTGATGACGAGGGAATGGCCAGTATTAGCTTGCCAAATCTGGGCTGAGATCTCCCGTGCCCACTCAGAAAATACCATCCCTCGCACTTGGTGACATGACACAGTCTGTACATAAATCTAAACTCATCCAGAGGAAGATCCATGTCAAACTGCTGGTTCCACAAAATCCAGGTGCCAGCAAAGCAGTACCAAAAATTTGGCACCAATTGGGTAGGGGAAATGCCATAAAAGTGGCAATAATCTTTAACAAATGGATGAACCGGAAGGGTCATCCCCGCGGTAACAGCTCTGGTGTATACAGGGAGGTATCCAATCGGAGGCATACTAGTCCTAAAATGCATGTCTGGGAGGAGGTATTCGAACCACCTCCCATCAATGCATCCTTCCTTCATCGCCCGGATGATGTCCTTATTCCGAACTCTCGACGCGACGATGTCGGCTGTGAAGAAAGGCCTGTCCAGGTCACCACTCGTGGCAGCCAGGGGGCATCCACCAGCGAGGTAGCCACTCCGCTTACACTGCCCCCCGTAAATGGAATTCGGTCAACCACTTCGTCTAACATCTGTTCTACACTGCCAAACTCGCTACCAAAATCATTGGCTGGTCCATACATGGCCTCGGCGTCTTCTATTTCCCTCAGCAAGGAGTCGACACCTGAAGAAGAAGAAGACCATGAAATCTCCACCACAGAAGGGTAGTCTGGACGGACGACGGAGGGATCCTCTCGACGGGGGGAATTTTGGGCCATTGTTCTAGTGATTAAAAAGACAAGGAACTGAGTTAAAACCCTAACGTCGAGAGGAAAAAGAAAAAGGCGGCCATTCTAAATGACGACTGCTCAAATGCCTCGACCTGGCGTCGACCATTCATGTAAGAATGATAACGGTGACTATTCATGGTAGCCCAAGTTCACCAGAACTCAGGAACTAGAAGCGCACAAGACAAACCACAAAGCCAGAAAAAAGGAACTATCCTATACAGACAAATGAAACGAAGTAAGTCTCTCTAACCTTTACATTTTGCATATTGACACATGCATGTGGTTCAATGGGGAAAACCCGTAAGAAACAATACAATCAGAGGATGGTGAGGCTTATCAGTAAGAAGAATTCCGGGCAAAGTCTAGGACTAAAGCAGCTTCGTAACACGCCAAGCAACATAAGGAATACGAGTCGGGGTTTCACGAGAAAAATTCTGGCGGAGCAAACGGTAGTCCAATGAAAATGAAATATGTTTGTGTTTTAGAAAAATAGTCTCGGTTCAGAAAGGTATTTAAGGGGAAGAATATCCTTGACCCCTGACCGTCGGATGAAATTCATAAAATCCAATGGCTAGGAAATTTTGCCCAGATCTGACGATGACAGACAAAGGGGGGAAAACGAAGGGGCACGATCTAAAGGCTCACATACGTCCTTTCGAAATAAGGTATCACGTCAGCATAGGGAAGTGACTGACGCGACGGTTACGTTCCTCAAGAAAATCCGAAGCATCCAAACCATCATTGCAGACGAAGGCTCGAGACCGGTTTCCCACACCCGAAGCACGGAAGGATGACCGAACCTAAGCTCGAGGCTGTCTAAAAGAAACCCTCGACCTGGGGGGTAGCTGTTATGGGGGAAAATGTGGAGGACACGTGGAGAGAGGACAATATGACACGTGGCCTTAACCTCTCCTCGCAAAGCAACAACCCTCGACGTCTGGGACTTCCTTCCATTCCGTCATTAAGAGCCCGAGTAAGAAGCCCAACTTAGGGCGTCGATTTCATCTAGCGTCAACAGGTCATACCGTCGACCTTACAACATAGAAATCCCTCGTCATAAAATCCACCGCCAAGAAGAACGATTGGGCTAAACAACACTGGCGATGAGGGGAATGCTCCTTGGGGGAAAGCCTGACGTGGCAAGTTGCGTACAGTAATGAGGGATGTCTGCAGTACAGGCATTAAATGCAAACCCTTAAACCATCCCTACGGGGGACAGAAAAGGGTTACAGCTGTGCACAGAGCCGTAATGGGAGACTAATTGGCTGAGTGAACAGTGCGCAAAAAGTGATTAGTGGGCTACGGACTGGGCCTAGAAAGGCAGACCACTTGAGTGCTTTTTCAGCCTACAGGAGAAAACCCCCCCAACGAAGGAAGCTCGGCTATAAAAGGAGAGAAACCTCATACGGAAGGGAGGTTGATCTTTCCTGAGAGAAAAGAACGAGAGAGCAATTTGTAAATTGTAACAATCTCAAAATGAATAAAAAACCACAGTGGATGTAGCTCTTCATTTTATAAGAGTGAACCACTATAAAATCTCTTGTGTTCCTTTACTTTAAGGCATTATTCTCCCAAATTGCTCATCCCTCTAAAAACATTAAACACCTGTGGTACAAACTCCTACATATAACCTATATTTGAGCCGGTAATCCAACGGGAAACCTAAAGGTAACCCAACCTGTTTTTGTTGACAAAAATTTACCGTCAACATATCCTATTCATTTCACTTAAAAACATTTAATCTAATCATTTCTGTGACATAAATATAAGGTTATTGAATCTCTGTGGCTTAACATGTTTCTCCTCATATATATATATATATATATATATATATATATTTATATATTTATATATATATATATATGTATATATATTACTGGGTCTAACACTAACACAAAAGATAAGAAACATTTCTAACGAGTATCAACGCCATAAGTTAATAGAATATGCTCGAGTTCTCCAAAGCATTGTCTCAACACAACAACGCATATATTACTATGCTAGTGTGGGGCACATGCCTCAGGCACGTGTTTCTGGTTGTTATATTTTCTTCTCCAAAGTTGTGACAAATTATATAAAATTTATTTTGAACCAATTTTTATTGAATATTAGTAAAAAAAAAAAAAAAAAGCATACATATTAAGTGTTTTTAAGTATGTATATTTTTGTAATGAGAATCTAGATGAAGCCATAAAATTACAATTAACTATAGAACTAATTATTGCAAAATAGTCAGGTAGATATACAACTTTTTTCATTTCATTTTAAAAAAAAAAACTAATCGTTTTGAGAAAGTTAATTTTTTTTTTTTGGAATAAAGAAAGTTGATTCTTTAAACATGGAAAGTCCTTTAATAATTTCTATTTTTATTACACTAGTCAAAAGTTAGAGAATTTCTATGGTGTTTTCTCTTTTTTGAGAACACCGGTGTTTGTTACTTATCAGTCATCGAATCTATATTATTTTTTTAATTTGATTTGACTTTTAATCAGATTTAATACAGATATGACAACTAATAAACAGAGAACACCGGTATTCTTAAAAAAAAAAAAGAACACCAGAGAAAATCTCCTAAAATTAAAGTAAAAAAAAATTACACAATATTTTAAGTGAAATAATAATTAGTAATCCATTTAAGGAATGGTATTTAAAAAATAGAAAGATAATATTTTTTTCATTAAATAAAAAATAAAAAATATCTTTTTAATAAAGGAGTTTTTCTGGTAGGACTAAAAAATAAACTACCAATAGTTATCTACTTTTCAGTCGTCAGATTTATACTAAAAACTGTCTATTTTACATATTTTTTTAGTCTGATGTAATTTTAACCAAATTTAACTATCTAAAATTAGTCTTACCGATAGACCGACCCATATGCCACTAAATCAATAATTAGATTTAGTCTCTTATAATATTAAAAAAAGCTGTACACAAATCAATTTTTTTTGTAATAGAATTTCTTATATATATATATATATATACATACATTACCCTACCCTACACAAACCCCTATGCCACTAAGGTTGCGTTTAATTTGAGGGTTCTAGAACTAGAATTATGATTATGATTTAAATATTTGTTTGTTTACAAAAAGTAAAAAATAATTCTTAAAACTCAGTATTTTATTTGAATGATTTTGGTTTAAAATTTAAATCATGATATGATGTTTTAAACCAAAATTATTCTAAAAAATAAAATCACCTCTCCCCTTAATTTTAAATGGTTTAAATCTCTGATTCTTATTTTAGTTTTAATACTATAATTTAGACTCCAAATTTAAATTATAAATTTTAGTGTTAATTTTAAAAATAAAACCATCTTAATTTAAAACCTCATACCATACACAACCTAAATAAAGAGGTCTTAGGCATAGATTTCCTTATTTCAGCTCTTTGGAAACGAGAAAGCTATTTATTATTGCTATTACCAAATTTGGGTCCACATCCGTAGTGGTGCAATTTATGGGCTCTGTCCCAACTCTGAAGTTCCAGCACCTCAGATGGGCCCCACTCTCACACAAAGATACGGAACCTGATTCGCTGATCTTTGGCGCGACACTCGTAAAAAATGGTCCCATGAAACACTAGCTCGACGCGTGTCACGTACGGTCTTTCGCTGGTTATTGTGTCGCTGACGAGCGGAAATTTACATGAGTAATAAAGCTTGACCTCAGACTCTGACCTGGCTCCCTTTTCTATGTTTGACAATGCTTTTCTCTTTCTATTTTCTCATTTCAAATCAATAATTTATTTATTTATTAATGAAATAAGAAATAATTTTAACTTTTTTAGGAAATAAATTAAGTTTTTTATTCTTTACTACATTCAAAAATAAATTATATGTATTATTTTTTTCAATTTAATTTAATTTTTAACTATATTTAATACAAATTTGACGGTTAACAAATAAAGAACACCAGTATTCTTAGAGAGAGAGCACCAAAAAAAGTCTCATAAACTTTATTCATTAAAAAAAATAAACTTTATGGATTGAATTATTGAATTATTTTTTTGTAATTGAATGAAATAATAATTTGTTTATAATATCTGAATTTATATAAGATAAGTTTTTTAATAGTTATCTTTTCATAAGTGATTAGCATTAAATATAAAAATTTAATTAAATTTAATTACGTGACGTAATAAAAATTTAATCTCATTAATTATTAAATATTTTTTTAATCAACTACTCATTTTATTATAATTTTTAGATTCATATTTTCGTACTAAAATAATAATACCAGTTGAGTTGAAGTAACTATTAAAATCACGCTCACAAATAAGTATGTATATATAAGTAAGATGATATTCTTTTAAGAAACAGTAACAAAAAGTTCAATAATTTATATTCTCTTTCTTCATTCATTATATTCATTCATTGTATTATATATGATTAGATGAGAAAGTGAGAATCATGAGTGAATTTCTTTACTTTCATGCGGAATAAATGCGTCGCAGGAGTTATTGAGTAAAAAAGTCAAAAACTAAGGAAAGAAAGAAAAAACGAATTGAGGGTATAAAAGCTTACAGTTGATTCTAATGAGTAAATGATCACTTTTTTAGAAAAATAAAAACATAAAAATTGAGGGGAAAAACAAGAAAAAAAACTATAAATTATAAGATAGGAGATTTTGAAGTGTTACACCCCGAAACAAGAGTTGGTGACGTGAAGACTTGTTTAGAAGTTAAACCTGATTAAAAGAGTAATCAAGTATTTGAAAATATGAAAATCAATCTCAAAAGTAAAAGCATTAAAGAAATTTCTAAACAAGCCCCACATTTTGATGAAATTAGATTTCAAGAAAGTAGTGGGGGTTTTCACAACTTTCTGATAAAACACATTCAAACTGAGCATCTGGATCGTTCAGGGATTCCCCCACAGGATATTTCATATTATACACACATGAACATGTAAGGAAAACAGTTATAGACATCAACCAAAGTCTAGAAATATTTAAGGTCTACAATCCATAGAATTTATACATATCTTACATTGTACAACAAGGATGAAAGTGTGTACAACTTCTTCTCTTGAACCGCACAAGCTACAGTTATTTGTGTTTGTTACTTACTCAGCACTGCTTCTAGCGTCGCCTGAGAGGGGTTAAATACATTGAAATAGAAGAAAAATGAGCGGAAGGGCCAGTAGGATATATTTTAGAAAATTTTATAAATAAATAGAAATGCACAATCCTAACACATCAGCCAAAACCAAACATTTTTTTTTTCTGAAAGGAAAAATATAACTTAAATTCCAGATTATAAGCATCAGCAAGTAATTTATAACTATAATAAATTACTTACACAACCAAAAGCACAAGCCTTATCACCACCGTAGTGGCCCATACGGGTTTCAGGTCATGCCCTCAAGGATACAATCTCCATATCCTAAATTCTAGGCCATCAGTGGGCTTACGAGTTGGCAAAATATCTTACCCTAAGAAAATATCCATTAAAACTTTTAAATCAGTTCATTATGAGTTCAATAGCAATAATCATGCTATTGTCTTAAACTACCTTTCTTTATCAAGCATGTTTTATCTTTAAAACAATTAAGTAGGCCAAAACTCTTTAAAACAGGGTAATAAGAAAATGGACAAGAACATCCTACCTCTCCGGTAGAGTTCTACAGCTAGCTCTTCACTGTCCTAGCCTGATTTCCTTCAAAGCTCAACCCTTGTCTTTCCGTTATTTCCGCTATTAAAATAATGTTCCAAGATTTAGACTTCATCATCACAACCAAATCAAACTCAATCATGTATAGTTGTATCATACTAGTGTTCCTTTACTTAAAATTAAAGTTCATAAATAGTTTCATACTTCAATTCATGACTCTTTGAGAATTGGAACCCACACAAGAAAAATAGGATAGAACAAGAATTAATGTGGTTAATCCACACACTTGAGTTCCCAAATGAAGCTAATTTGAGTTCTCTGTTGAAATTTGAGGTGAAAATGAGGTTTTTAAGCATTTTTGGGTCGAAACATGTGCACATTGACCGATCGATGATAGAGAAGTGCATTTCCACTGGTGGACCGGTGGTGTGGTGACCAGTCGACCGGTGGGAGTCTAGCAAGCAGAGAAAAATGGCCGAATCACGAGAAAAAGTGCCAAAACCTGCAAATTTGAGTTTGATTTATTCTCAAAGGAAATCAATAAATCTAGGTTCCAATCAACAAGTTAAGCTCAAAGAATCAAAAACCCCAAATCTCATCATGATTTCAACCTCAACTCATCTCAAAAATCAAATTTAAACTAAGGATTCTTCAATAAAACCAAAAACTAACTCCATCAAAGTAATATTATGAAATCAAAAGTAGTTTTTCAAAGAGTTTACCTCAAATCCTTTCTTTGTAAAGAGAACTCTTGAAAATCTTCTTTGGTTCAAGCTTCTTGAGAGTAAGTAACAAATTTTGAGAGAAAGAAAGGGGGAGAGAGTCACGGAAGAGAGATAGGGAGAATGGCTGGAAGAGTGAGAGCTACGAGAGAGGGTGAGAGAAAGAGAGAGAAATAAGAGAACGAAGAAAAAGAAAAGAAAAGGATAGATATCAAAAGATATTTAGAAAAGTAGATTAGAAAATGTGTCTCCACACACTTCTGAGGTGAAAATATAATTACTAAAAATGTCTATAATCCTTGAAATTATTTAAACTTGGATATTAGAAAATATTCAATGAACATAATTAATTAAGTAAATCAAATTAGGAACACTAAGGGGGCGTTTGGTAGAGGGATTCATTCACTGATTCGAATCATGATTCGTGGTTCGCTACAGTATTTTCTCTCACAAAAAATACACGTAAATCGAAAATAGTTCGAATCACATGGTTTGAATCCTCCAACCAAACGAACCCAATAAATCACAAATAACATAATTAAACCTGTTTAATTCTTTGAGGTGTTACAGCAAGACCTTAAAAATGCAATATATCTATCTCATCTGACTTAGAAATTGCATATAACTATGCATATTTTTTAATTTGAATCGATTTTACTTTTGCCCTGTACTTTAGTCTTATCACTTTGCTTCTCGAACTTTGAAAATCAATTTGCGCATCTCCAAAACTTTGTAACGTTCTTAACTTTGTCCCTTCTTTTTGTTTGATTAATAGATTCGATGACATGACAATGACTTGAGGGATAGTTTAATGGATTATTTTCATAAATATGTCTTGAAGTATTTAGCCTATTTCGATTTGAAATAGTGTCTTTAAAGCATGAGATGTAAAAAAGATATTTATTATTTAATTAATAAAATATATTTTTCATTATTTATGTGCATATATTATTGAATATTTTATGAATATCATTAAAAATTACGCAATTATTTATGTAACCTTAAATATTATCTATAAGTGTTATATACGAGAGTATAATATTTAAGGATAATTAATTTAATCAAAGTTACAGAATCTTTAATTAAAACATCACTAATACACGTCATTCCCATTAAGAATGGAATGGTGTTATTTGCGTCATTAATATAGGAGATATTGAATGAATGTATTATCCATAATGAGATTATGTAGAACTAGGATACATGCACAATTTGATTTTTTGATCATTTCTGTTAAGTATAGAAAATTAAATTTGAGTCTACCGATTGTCATATATAGAATGATTTTAATCTTGAGTTATTAGCAGACTTCTATTTATGGATTTGTGTTTTCTGACTTACTCGGTAGGGGTTTCGAGATTCTAAATCCTATTCTTTATATCTTGAAAACGTGTGAAATGGATAGCCAAGATTGCTAATATACAAGATGAAATCCATTCCTTCTTCCTTGAAGTAGATAAATAATTTCCTTGAGAATTGATTCAGTACTTGACTATGTAACAAGTTTGTATTCATGAATTTATATTCATGAATTTGTTTTATGAATATACTATTCATTAGACAATCAATGGTGCTCAAGGATAAAGATGTAATTAGAGAGGTTAACGGATTTTATCTAACTCGAATTATGAATTATTTATGGAGGATTGATCTATATGTAGTGACTATATCAAATGGACACTTCAAGTTCTTAGAAGTAAATTATGTTTATAATTTTGAGAGTGTAATTCTAAGTTTTTAGTGGAGTAACTTTTAGAATTAATAAAATTAATTAAGTAATTAAAGAGTTTAATTAATTATTAATTTTTTTGGGGCTCGAAATTATAGGTCAAGGAGTCACCACGTCATCCTTGTAATATTTACAAGACAAGATAAATTATTAGGATTTAATATCACTTGGAATAAATAATTTGATTATTTAATTAAATTAATTTTAGAATACACTGTGGTGGGACTACAGGAGGCCACACGCCCAGGCACAAGGAGGTGCAGGGGGCATGTGGCACAGGGAGAATTCCACTGAAATTCAGTTGCTTGCTCTCTAAGATATCCGGTCTACTTATGTGACAAGTTTTCCAATTAAATTCAAAAAAAAAAATTAAAGTATGACTTTATTTAGATTTAAATTTGAGCTAAAATTAGAAACTGGATAAAAGGAGGAATTTATCTCTTCCTCCGGCTTGGTAATTGCACCAACTATACGGATATCTCCTTGTGGTGTGGCCGGCCATTGTAGATAAGGGAAGGGAGAGAATTTTATTTCAAAAATTAAATGAGAAACTATATTTTAAATGGGATTTAAAATAAAGTGATAACTAATTATCTATTGCTTTGCCTTTAAGATAAAAGAAAAGAGTTCTCCTAGGATTCTATAAATAGGAGACAATAGAAAATTGGAGAACATAATTTGGCTCTCTACTTTCCCTTAGTGGCCAAATTTTAAGAGAGAGAAAAGAGAAGAAAAATTCTTTCAATTCCTAATTTCATCACATACATGCATTGATAGTGGTGGAATATAAATTAGCGAGTGATCAAATCCGATAGTTCTTTTTTAGACCACATTCTAGGTCTTACAGATTTCAAGGACTAGACAAGAAAGATTCGGATTTTCTAAGAAGGCTTAGAGCATGGATCGTTCGTGGTTAAAAAATTTAAGTTATCCGCCTAATCGTTTGCTTGGTATACATGTTTATAAATTAATGTGATTAATTTATTATTGTGTAAATTAATATATTTTATAGAGTGTTCAATAATCGATTAATCTGCACCTACACACTTTCGCATCTAAAATCGTTTCGTAAACCAATAATTTCAAAATGCCCCTATCTATCAAAACAGATGAAAATGCCTCTTCATCTACTTCTTTTTATAATCCAAACAGTTTTAGTCATGTGACATGCCATTAAAAATAAATCAAAGATGTTAGATTCTAATTAAATTAACAAAATAACTAAATATTAAGAAAGCAATAAAAAATTGATTAAAAATCAAAAATCAAAGAAATCATATACTTTTTCAAAAATCGAAAAAAGTCAAGAGACATGAAAAAAAATGAAAAGACAAGTAAACAAGATCTTCATCCTCTTCAAAAAAACGAAAGACTCAAAAGACAAGGAGAAAAAAAACCTTATTCCTCTTCCGTAAACCATCCAATCATGAAAGTTGAAATTAAACTCTCTCTCTCTCTCTCTCTCTCTCTTGAGGCGGGTAGGATTTTGAGTTTGGAATATCTTCTTAGGGGCCAGAGTCTAGCACTGCCACTGGTTGGTCGCTAGACCTTGGCCCTTAAGATGGTGGTTGAAGTCGTGTAGATGTGGTATGTGGTTGATAAGGGTGGTCCATTGGCAATGGAGACATTGATCTGGTGAGGAACGGGAGGTTGCTGGTGGATATGTGGCGCAAGGGCATCATTCGGGTTTTTTTTTTACTTTCAGCTTCGTCGATGGCGATTATGCTTTTGCTATGAGGGCTCTGCTCATATCCGATTTTTTTGGCTTCCGTACAATGGTTGTTGGCTTGTCATCAGCATCTATTCCTATATGGCTTAGGCTATTTTTAGGTTTCATAGGATTTTGTTAATTTTAATAAAGGCGTTGTTTTCGCCAAGTTTATGTATCATAATAACGGAGGTGGTTTACCCATTTCTGATTTTGTTTATATGTCTCAGCCATCTAAGTTGGTTATCGACAGTGTGTGTGTTTGGTTACACCTAGATTTATTTTTAAGTCGCGTCGCTTGTGTCCTCAGTATTAAGGGTTTAGTCTCAGTGGTTTAATCCATCGACTATAGTGGTTCTTGTTAATGAGCTTTAATTGTGCTCAATTTTGTTTGTGCCGAGTGGAAATTTCATTGGGTCTCAATAGTTGTGCTTGCACTTGTGCTTCATTTCATTGGTGGATCCAGTCAATACCTTCCCTTATAAGTTTTAGTCATTTACAACTATTTGTGTAATTTATTATTCATTAATAAAATTTCCGTTAAAAAATCCAATCATCAGTTTGGAGTCTTAAGAATTCTTGGCAAGTTTGTGTTCCTTTCCTTTTTTTAAAAAAAGGAAAAACATTCTCCAATTTTATAGCTTATAAACATAATTTTTTATTTATGGGCTCTAAAAAATTAAAGAAATATTTTTCTTAAAAAAAAGGAACATAAGCGTTGCTAAGAATTCTCAAACTCTAAATCAGAGCACTTTGAGAGCTGTGGAGGAAGAAGGTTTTTTTTTTATTTTTTTTATTTTTAAGAAAATATTTGATTTATTTAATTTTTGTCTTTTTTTTTTGAATTCAAGTGCTTTTCATTTATCTTATTATTTTTTTATTTAATCTTTTTTGGGTTAACTAGAATTTAATACATCTAATTAATTTTTAATGACATATCGTATCAGCAAAACTGCACGGATGGATTATAAAGAAAAGGTGATGAATGGGGCATTTTGTTTTGGTTTCTATAGATCGATGGTCATTTTGATTTGTTTGATAAATTAGGAGCCATTTTGAAATAGGGCACATAATTATATAATATCCAGAAATTTCATTAGCATAAATTAGAGAAATTACTTGAATTTAGATAATGAATTTCCCGTTAAATTGTTTAACTAACGAAAAATCAAAGAATTTATTTGATTACATAATTGAATTTTAGTTTCAAAATTTTATTGCAAATAATTCTATAATGGTATGTGACGAAATTTTGAAATGAGACGATTCTGATAAATTTAAGAAAAGTTATATCCTAATAATTAGAATTATGTTTCTTGTTAACAACAGTAAATAGTTTCGAGATCAGTTAAATTGATCTAAGAAATTCGTGACCTATCTATGAGGTAAATTAGAAACAGTAGTAGAAAATAATTTTGTGTTGCAACAAAAACTGATAAATTCTCTGTTGCAACAGTGTTAGTAACCATAGAGCTAGTCATGCCAACTCCGGCAATTTAGTCAGCAGGACTAACAAATATTGTCAATATAAAAATATATGTAAAAAGGTGTGATATGGAATCTTTTTAAAAATGGAAAAAAGAAATGGAAGAACCCCTAATTAATAAGCCTTAAAATTGATATTACACATTGGATAAAGGTGAAAAGTGCCATAATCACACATGGAAAAGTGTGACAATTTCAAAAAAAAAAAATAAAATCTTGTCTTCCCCCAAGGCTGGCCGGATTTTATAAGGGCCTTTGGACAAATAATTTGTTTGCATTTTTGTTCTCCCAAGACTTATCTGTATATAGGAGTAGGTGGAAATTAAAATTAGTCATTTATTCCTTCTTCTCCTAAACCCTAGAAGCCATATTCTCTCTCATTTTCTCCACCAAATCCGCCCCCTCTCTCTCTCACTCACTCAACTTTTTCTCCAATCCAAGCTTAAGAAGATCCAAGTCCATAGCACAAGATTTAGAAGATCAAGTTTGAAGATAATTTAAGTAAGAAGTTGATGATTCTCTAGTTTTTTTTCTTAGATTTCTTATACTTTCAAACTAGAAACTAATAGTGTGTTTGGTAGGGTGAAAAAATGCGAGAAAAGAAAATAGATGAAGGATTTTAGAGAGGAAAATAGAATTTTAGGTTGTTTGGTAGAGAGAAAATGAGGAATGAAGGAAAATGAAAATCTATGGGCCCCACTAATTTTTAATCATTCCATCTTTATGAAGAAAAAAAGAGAGAAAAAGTTGGACAAACAAATGAGATGTGAAATGACAATTTTAACCTTTATCATTCATCATATTTTTATTTGTATTAGGGTATTATTGTAAATGCCTTAAATTTGATATTTTCTTTTCATTTTTCTTTCTCTTCTACCAAACAATATGAGAGAAAATCATTTTACTTCATTTATTTATGTATTTCACTTCTCCTTCTTTCCTCTTTTCTATCAATCCTACCAAACATAGCAAAGGTTAGATTTTTCTTCTCCTAGAGAGTAGATCTACAAGAGGAAGGGCTGATTTGGTTGAAGACAAAGCCAACACTTCAAGGTAAAAAGAATCACTTCACTTGGAAGCAAGATCTAGGGTGTTGTTGTAGGTTTCTTTAAGAATTGATATTCTATTTAGGATTTTTATCTCTAGAAGTTGTGATTTTGTTCTTTAATAGAGAGACCTTATAAGGCTAAGGATATAAATGTTTGATAATGCATTTAAAAACTTGGAATATGGAAGAATACAATTAAAAATGAGATCTTGTTGGTAGACTAGCAAAAGTCTTGTGAAATTATGTAACACATCGAGAAATTAAACGAGATTAATTAAGGTAATTAAGATTTATTAGTGTGCCTAATATGGTTTAATTAATTAATTATTGTTTATTAAATGTTTCTTACGTGTAAATTTAAATATTTACAAGGAATTTAAATGTTCTCGGTATTTATATTTTTACCTCAGAAGTGTGTGTAGACACATTTTCTGGACTGTCATTTTAAATATTAGACACATGTCTTTTCATTTTCTTTTTTCTTTTTCTTTTTCTTTCTTCTTTTTCTTTCTTTCCTTTTTCTTTTCCTTCTGTGCAGCCCTCACTCACTCTCTCTCTCTCTCTCTCTCTCTCTCTCTCTCTCTCTCTCTCTCTCTCTCTCGTTCATTCCTCTCTCTCTCTCCCGTTCAAATTTTCACCAAATCAACCAGATTTCGAACCAAAGAAAGATTTAAAGGAGTCTTCAACGTCAAGAAAAGGAATTGGGGTAAGATTTCTGAAAAAACTCTTTTGAATCTCGAATTTTTCAGATGAGAAAACGTATTTTTAACCCGAAATGGATTTTCATGGATTTTGAGTAAAATCACGGTAGAAATTGGGGATTTTTGGTTCTATGGACTTGATTTAGTAACTAGAACTTGGATTTGGTTGTTTCCCCTTGAAATGTTTCGGATTTGAACTTGAAATTATAAGTTTTTGAGATGATTCAACGAGTTTTCTCGCACTTCAGTTCCCCACTGGTCAACCTATGCTGTCAACCGGATTGCACACCACCGGTCGACCAGTGGTGTTTCACATCTCTATCACCCCGTCGACTGGTGTATACGGGGTTTGACCCTGTTTTGTCCAAAAATTGTTGTTTTCACCTCGATTTTTGAAGAGAACCCAAATTAGCTTCACTTGGGGATCTAAAGTGAATGGATTAGCATCTTTAATCCATGTTTTAGAATCAAAACCCTTGGAATGATGATTTGAAACATGAAATGATTTATGAAAATTGAAATTAAGGCACACTAATAGGAAATCAAAGGGTGTAATTGAAATTGAATTACTTTAGGAATGAGAATTGGATCGTAAAGTGTTGTTTTGTATCAATGATATTTGAGGAATCAAAGTGAAGGCTTCGAGGAAGCGGGGGCTAGGAAAGGACAACGCTAGTAACAGGTTTTGTACTTGAGAGGTATAATTCCTTACCCCTTTCTTTGATAGCCTGTTTTCAAAAAAGTTTTGGCCTTGCAAATGTTTTAAAGAAAGGGCATGTTTGCGAAAGAAAAGCATTTTAAAACAATAGCTTGATTTTAGCTATTGGAATCATAATGAACTATTTCAGAAAGTTTAATGAATGATTTCTTAAGATAAGAGATCTTGCGAATCGGTAAACCGGCAGATGGCCTAGATAGGATATGAAAAGTGTATCCTTGGGAGCAGAACCTGAAACCCGGCCGGGCCACTACGGTGGTGATAAGGCTTGTGCTTGTGGTTGTGTAAGTAATTTATCAGAGAATAAATTACTTGCTGACGCCTGTAATACGAAAATTTTCAGTTATATTTCCTTTCAGAAAAAAGATGTGAGGTTCCGGCTGTCGTGTTGGACTGAATATCTATATTTATTTGTTTATTTATTTATTTACTTGTTCATTAATTTATTTACTTATTTATAAAATTTATTTCAAAATATATCCTACTGGGCCTTTCGCTCACGTTTTATTTGTTTTATAAATATTAAACCCTTCCTAGGCGACGCGAGGAGCAGTGCGAAGTAGCCGAATTGTTGCTACCATCCGATTAAAAAAGGATTGTGTTCATCCTCCCTCTGTACAAATGTAAGAATTGTAAATTCTGTCAACTCTTAACTTTGGATTTCTAGACTGTGGTTGATGTCTGTAATATTATTTACATGTTCATGTATGTACAATACTGTATATCCTGTGGGTGAAGCACTGAATGATGTTAGAGGCTCAAGTTTGAAACCTCTTGTAATCAAAAGTGCGGAAGACCTCACGACTTTCTTGCAATTTACTTTCAGCTAAATGTAGGGCTCGTTTGGAAATTTCTTTAGTATTTTCCTTTAATGTTTAGTTACTATCCTAATTGCGTTTAATTTCTAAATGAGCCTCCACGTCACTAGCCCCAGCTTCGGGGCGTGACAAAATCTAAACTTTTAACTAGTTTAGCATGAGATCTAAGATGTGGCATGAAAAATGGTTATTATTGTTGGAAAATAATGGCATCGAGTGCGCAGCGGAATTTAAAAAAATTAATCAACGTCAAAGCCAACCAAGAACATATTCATGATGCTATATAACATAAATACTAAAGATCTAAATCATACCTTTTGAGATTTAAGAAACTGCACGTCTGACAGATCAAAGCGTTCCAAACAGCAACCGGAAGAGCCTCAACCAACTGGTATTCTTTGCTATTCTCGTTTCTACGATCGGAGTGCGGGTGGGCACACGTCGTTCAATCTCCTCTTGGTATTCTTGATCTCCTTCCAATCACAAGAGAGCCAAAGAAAAAATTGTTCTTGAGAATTAAACAATTTTTCCTCTCAGGAATCTTTTATCAATAGCCTCCAAAAGGTCTCTCAAGTGATCTAATGAATAAAGTGACTTAATATGCTATTTATAGTGTTTAGGAAGTCATACTTCCGTAATAATTAGGTTTCCCAAAGTTCTAATCGCATCCAGAGTCGATTTTGCCACGTCAGCATGCATTTTATGTTACAACTGGTCAACCGGTGATAGAGACGTCTTCACTAACCGGTCGACCAGACCGGTCGACCTGTCTACACTGACGAAAGTTGTTTTCCTAGTTTTTCAACACGGGAAACTTGCATAGAGCCTCAGTTTTTATTCAAGCAACCCAATAGAGAAATTGCCTGATCAAAACAGTCATATAATAGTCTTCCCATATTAAACAACTCTTAAAATAATAATTCAACCAATTTATCTAGAATTAATTTATCAATTAATTCACCCGATAAATCACCCATGAATTAACTTTGAACCTATTTTAC
>NW_010365281.1:133238-133528 GCF_000414095.1 Morus notabilis
TCATACATTCAACTATTATGAACATAAAGAGGACAATACATAGATATATGAAATAAACAAATCTTTATTAATAGTCAAAATATCTCAAAGAATATTATTACATTTATTCTTAAGGGCATAAACGTTAACAATTATGGCATAAAAATATGGTTTTTCTATTGTACATATATGACTTATTATTATTATTACTATTATTATTATTAGTGTTGTTGTTGTTGTTGTTGTTGTTGTTGTTGTTGTTGTTGTTGTTGTTGTTGTTGTTGTTGTTGTTGTTGTTGTTGTTGTTGTTG
>NW_010365281.1:134072-148556 GCF_000414095.1 Morus notabilis
TATTATTATTATTATTATTATTATTATTATTATTATTATTATTATTATTATTATTATTATTATTATTATTATTATTATTATTATTATTATTATTATTATTATTAGTATTATTAATAGTATTATTATTATTGTTATTATTATTATTTATTATTATTATTATTATTATTATATGGAGCATTTCTTATTTAATTTTATAAAAAGACAATATTAACTTTATTAAAAAAAAAACTAATGATAGAGTTTTTTTTTTTTTTTTCTCTATCCACACACCCATATATTTATTTTGAAATTATAAACTACTGCTATTTCAAAATCCATAATAAAACCCTCATTTTTACTTTTCAATGACTCTTTCAAAAAATTACATGGAGGTATGTTAAATTTTCTTTGCTATTTGTTGTATTAACATTGTTGTTAAATTTTCTTTGCGTTGTATTAACATTGTTGTTAAATTTTCTTTGCTAGTTGTTATATTAACATTGTTCTTTTATTTTTTGTATTTCTTTTCTAATCATTTTTTAAGCTAATCATTTCACTTTTTTTTCATTTTTTATACTGCCAAATTGCTCAGGGACTTGCTCGTTTTGCTTTTTTTTTTTTAGAGATAAAGAGAGAAATAGCATAATTAATAAAGTAATTTGTAAATTATAGCATATTTTTTAAAAATAATAAATTATAGCATAATTAAATATTTTAAGTTTTAAACATTATTAAAAACTCAAAAATACCCTTAAACCTCGTTTTCCACCTCACTCCTCCCCTCTAAACATCTATTTTTTTTATAAAAAAAAAAGTAAATTATAGCATATTTTTTAAAATAGGTAGAATATAGTCAATTCCACCATGACCGAGACCGGCGGCCGGCTTCGGCGACTGGCAACTGACTCTGGCGACTGGCAACTCACTCCGACGACTGGTAGCCGACTTCGGTGATCAGCTCCGGCAACTGGCGACTGGTGACTGTTTTTCAATGACTGTTTAACACTGCATTTACTGGTAAATACCGACTTTATTAGTAAGTACCATATTTACCCAAAAAGTCAACCACCGACTACGACGACCGTTTAACACTACATTTACAGGTAAATACCGTATTGATTACCAATAAATACTGTATTTACTAGTAAATATCATATTTACCCAAAAAGCCAACTACCACTCCGGCGACCGTTTAACACTATATTTACAGGTAAATACTGTATTTACTAGTAAATATCATATTTATCTAAAAATTCAAGCACCGACTCCAGCGACTGTTTTAACACTATTTATTGGTAAATATCATATTTACCAGTAAAGAGCATATTTATTCAAAAAATCAGCCACTGACTTCGGCGACTGTTTAACATTATATTTACCGGTAAATATCGTATTTACTAGTAAATATCATATTTATCTGAAAATTCAGCTATCGACTCCGGTGACCGTTTAGCACTACATTTACTAAAAATACCGTATTTACTAGTAAATATCATATTTATCCAAAGATTCGACTATCGACTCTAGTGACCATTAAACACTGTATTTATCGGTAAATATCTCAGATTCCTAATTATAACTTGTAAAGTATTTACATGTAAATACAAAATAAAATCCCAAAAACTTGTAAAGTATTTACAGGTAAATGCAAAATAAAATCCCAAAAACCCTCAAATCAAACCCTATCCACAACCAAACCCTAATACGAAAATCATATACCTTTGGCAGCCATCGCTAAACCTACAGCCGGCATTCCACCGCCCACATCGACGGCCACCCCAACAACATCGCTCCCGAAAACCTACATGGCATAGGAAACAAATCTCAGATAAACCCAGACAAAACAAATCGCAGAAGACAAAATCACGACGAACATTGTCGTCATCATATCAGAGGCAAGATCTCCGACGACTAATCGGTGAAGATGGATGAGAGTTGCTCCGACGAGTCACTGACGCAGACAAGCAGACCTGCTGCAAGGAAAGAGAGTACGAGAGAGATGAGATGTCGATCTAATCGTTGCTGGAGAAGATGATAGGCATAGCGACTCGGGAATCAACGCCCGAGATGAGGACTGACCTCCACATATCACGATTTGGCCGGATTTGTTCGTGATATGGTAGGGTTTGATCGGAGAAAGAGATGTAGGAATCACGAAGAGTCACCCATGCGAGAGAGCTTCAACTTGGGATTGAAGGGAGAGAGAGAAGATGAAGAGACAGAGAGAGTGAGAGGTGAACGATGACAAAGAAAGGAGAGAGAAATGGCTGTGAGGACCAAAATGAAACCCTAAATAAAAGGGTAATTTTGGAAAAAAGAACACTTTATTTCAGAGTTAAAATTTAGGTATGCTATAATTTACTATGTTTTTATAAATATGCTATGTTAAAGTATGTATGAAATATGCCATTTAGTGCATTTTTCTTATATATATATATATATATATATATGCTACTTGTGCTCTTGTGCTATCTTATTGCACTTTCATTTGCCTTTGTGTTGGAAAAATATTCAATAAATATAATGCAACTCAGATGTCATTTTTTTTATTTTTTCATTTCTTATTTATTAATTTTTTTGAATAATTTATTTTGCATATATTTTTGTTTGCTTATTCCATTTTGAGTACTTTTTAACAAGATGACGTCTCTATTCCCACAAAACGAAATCCCCATATTGAATTAAAAAAAAAAAAAAAAACTCCACACACAAAGCTTCAAAAAAAACATATTAAGGTAATAAAATTAATTTATGTGTGGCTAGTGGTGTCAAATGGGTCGGACCGTCTATGGACGGCCCGACCTAGCCCGTAACAGTGCCAGATTCAGCACGATCCGGTACGGTACTATTACGGGCCGTGTCGGCTCGGCACGTTTGATGGGCTAAGGCTGGGCCTTGGCTTCTCAACCTGCGGATTAGCCCGTGAAGGCCTGCGGCCCAGCCCAAGCCCAATTTGGCCCAAGTCCAGATTCGGCTCTTGTTCGGCCCGGCCCAGGCATGCGAAACGGCCGCGAAAAAGCCCTCCAGCCCATTCTGATTGTGACCATTGGGACCGTGAAGGGCCCAACGGTCACAATCCGAAAAAATCCTAAAAATCCCCTATATTCCACCATAAATCCCACACAACAATTCACTAATTTTGATTCTAAGCTTTTTTCTCGCGATCACTCATTTTCTTGCTCTTTCATTTACAAAGTTTAAGTTCAATCAATTTCCAGAAAATGGCCGCATCAAACTTCCCTGATTTCATTGCTCTTCCTGAGCTTGGTGATGAGCCATTTTTCGACGATGAAATGATGCCTCCCAACCCCACCCCCACTGAACCACAAAATGCTCCGGTTGATAATGCTTCAGTGCACAATGAGGAAGTTAGAGAATGTACCAGGGGAAAAAGATCATGAACTTCTCCTACATGGCAGCATTTCACAGAGGAGCCCTGACCAAATCCAAAAACAGGTGAAATGGAAATTCGTGCAGTATGTAAGTATTGTAAAAACACTTTTATAATAAAAAGGGTGGGGGAACTGGTCATTTGGATAGACATTAGAAAGTATGTCTACCATTGCACCAAGCTGCGAGTATGGACTCCCACCAATAAACACTATCACTCACATCACAAGGGTTGTAAAATTTTACATACGATGCACAATGTGTTCCTAGCTAGTGCCGAATTACCTCTTTCTTTTGCAGATGATGCGTCGTTCGAAGAATTCATACATACAGCATTTTGTCCGTAATTTAAACGGGTAAGTAGAAACACAACTTGTTTTGATTGCATGAAAGTGTTTTATGCAATGAGACAATCTCTTGTTGATAATTTTAAGACTTTTAATGCTACTGTATCTTGTACTTCTGATCTATGAGAATGGTGTAATAAAACTGGATATTTATGTGTCACGGTGCATTATGTTGATGATGAATGGGTTTTACAAAAAAGAATTAATAGGTTTTCATTTATGTCCATATCCTCATAATGCATCAACTATTTTTGGTACAATAATAGAAATTTTTAGGTTTTATGGGATAGAAGACAAAGTTTTAACTATTACTTTTGATAATGCGTCAGCTAACATGGCTGCAATTAACATGTTTAAATGTAGTTTGAAACCAACGCTTGGGGGAGAAATTTTTCATCAACGGTGTGCATGTCACATAATCAATTTAGTAGTTCAGATAGGAATTGAACATATTTCAGCTAATCTAACAAATATTAGAGAATCTTTATCCTTCATATCTAGTTCTAGAGATCGGCTCCAAGAATTCAAACAATATTGCAAGAACAGTCAGATGCGCCCAAGAAAGTTCCCAACTGACGTGACACATAGGTGAAATTCTACCTATTTAATTTTGAAGGCTGCATTCCCGTATTCACAGCTTATTACAACGTATGTAAACAATAAGAAGGATTAACTTTTAATTTTCGATACAGATTGGCAGATTGGTGAGTATTTTTTAAATTTCTAGAAGTTTTTTACAATGCTACAGAATTTCTTTATGGAGTTTATTATCCTACTGCACATTTAGCTTTACATCAAATATTTAATATTTTAGAAACATTTTCTTATTATAGGGATACAATACTTTTTAAAAATATAGTTAAGCTAATGGAAACTAAATTTAAAAGTTATTGGTTAGGTTGTCCTATGTTATATGCATTAGCAACCATTTTAGATCCTAAGTGCGGAGTAGATGAGACTGAATCTTTGATGACTGCTACAGCAGAAAATTTAGGTATTGATATGCAACTAACTATTACAGACGCTAGGAAAATGTTAGAAAAGGTATTTGGTTTGTATGAAGTAAAATACAACACAAGCCAAAAAGAACAGGGAACTTTGACGTCAATTAGTAGTTCGGGACGTAAAGGCTCGTCGTGGAGTTTCTTGAAGAAGAAAGAGAAAACGATAGGATCGTCATCAACACAAGCGTCTACCGAACTGGTAAAATATTTTAAAGCAAATTTTGTAATCGATGACGACAAACTAGACATCTTACAGTGGTGGAAGAGCAAGACCGATCATTTTCCAACACTGTCTGTAATAGCTCATGACATTCTGACAACTCCAGTGTCAACGGTAGCATCGGAGCAAGCATTTAGTGCAAGCAACCGAATTCTTGACGAGAAGAGAAGCAGAATGCATCCAGATATTTTGGAGGGGCTAATGTGCGTTAAAGACTAGAAAGATGCCAGAAGACGAAAATAACAATACACAGATGATTCAATGCCATATGATATTTTTTTTTTTAATTAAATTTTAGAAAAAAAATTACAAGGGCCAGGGCCGGCCCATGAAGGGCTTAGGCCCAGGCCCGGCCTTGGCCCTTATGGACTAGGGCCGCGGGCATGGACCAGGCGTGAGATTTTCTCCTCAGGCCCGGCCTTGGCACAGTACTGCACTGTGCAGGGCCGTGCTAGGCACGGCCCATGCCCGCCATGGGCCTAGAGTCAGACGTGTCGTGCCGGCCCATCACATCACGTTTGACAACTCTATATGTGGCTTGTAGTTAGAAGGGAGTGTAGAGAGTAAAGAGGAAAAGATGTTGAGAGAAAAAAAATGGGTGTAAATAGAACCATTTTTAATAATTTTCTAAAAATAGTAGAGGTAATTTTGGAATAATATGTTGTGAAAAATAAAAAATTTAATTATTTAAAATTTATGTGAAGTGTGTAGTTAGAAAGATGATGTGAAGAATAAAATGAAGAGTGTAAACAGAACCTCCCTGATCGAAAAGAGAGTTCATATTATGTCACCATAAAAATATATTTGCACATCCCACTTTAAATTGTGAATAAAAAAACTTAAAACATATTAAAATAAGATTCTATATTTAGACATTGTTGTATATCCCACTTTAAATTGTGAATAAAAAAAGTTAGACATATTAAAATAAGATTCTATATATAGACATTGAGAGTTTATCCAATCCAGCCGCACACAAATTCTTTAATTTCTCCCAGATAAGAATGCTTAAAAAAAAAAAAAATCGCCTTTTTAAAATTCTATTTCATTTAAATTAATGATTAAGACTAATGGGAAGAAGACGTGCAGACTAATGGGAAGAAGACGTGCAGACTAATAGGAAGAAGATGTGCTTTTATTTTTGTAACGTGAAAGGAGCAAATATGGACAAACAAAACTTCATATAATTGATCAGGCCCTTCTCCTAAATTAATAAAACAAACTTAGTCGATTCAAATTTTTAATTTGAGCTGATATATAATTTTATATAAGAACTTTTAACTGTAGTAAAAAAATTAGACGTGACTTTTTGTAAGAGTTTTTAACTGTAATAAAATTGAAATTAAAAACTTGAATTGGTGAAATGAACTAGACCTTTGTGTATGGTAGTTAAGCGGTCAATCGGGTTGTGTATGGTGGTTAAGCGGCTATCGGGTGCAAATTCTTAATAAAAAAAAAGGGACCCTTGAATCTTTATTATTATTATTATTTTGGTAAAAAGGACCCTTGAATCATGAGTCCGTTTAAATAGTTTTTATGTGATTAAGATCTTTATTTAGTCTTTGATATAATATAGTGATATGTATGTTGGAGGACTATCATTTAATGCTTGACTACAAAATTAGTCCATATGATCCAAGAAAATAAGACGATGGAAAAATAACTAAAAATAAAAAATTAAATTGTGACCAAACGGCTAACTTTTTCCTCTTGTATTTTCTTTTCTTTCCGATCTAAACAATCGAAATATCTATCTATTTTTCAATAAAAAAAATAGGATGATTACAAAAATGCTCTCTATGTTTATATTGCAATGCAAAATTCTATCTTGCATTTTAAAAAGACAAAAGTACCCTTGTCGCTGAAGTTTGCTCAATCTCATTTGATCAATTGGTACTTGAAACTTTAGATTGTAGCAGATAAGAATGATTCAAAAGAAAGACCGAAATGAGAAGAAAATTAAGCTAAAACGTAGTGAGGGAGATTCAAATATTTCTTCTATACAATCAATGGCGGATCTATGTTAAGTCGGATTGAGCCTCCATTGAATTTTTTTTTTTTTTTAATTTAACTTTAAAAATTTTAAATTTCCATTTTGCCTACACTAAAAATTAGTTATTTCGGGTTAGCCCTTCTAAAATTAAGATACGCCTCCATTGAATTTTTTTTTTTTTAATTTAACTTTAAAAATTTTAAATTTCCATTTTGCCCTACACTAAAAATTAGTTATTTCGGGTTAGCCCTTCTAAAATTAAGATATTATAGTCAATTTTAAAGTACGAAAACTCGTCGTCATCTATTATAATATGTCTTATGCTCCCTTTATTTATATATGTGTCCGGTAGTTTTTAAAAAATGCTAACAATGTTATTTTTTCTTTGGTTAATTTTAAAATACGCCACAGATTAATAAAGGTTATGCCACTTTGTCTCTTTAAATTAAAATAGTACAAACTCATCCTTTCCTCATAAGCTTATCATAAGTTTCAACTTCAAAATTTTTAACAACAAAACGGCACAGACGAATAACTAGAATACAAAATTTAAAAGTAATAATTAACACCATCCACTATGGTTGAATATTCGAACTTCAAAATGGTGCTGCAATTTACACCCATTTCACCCCTATACCATTTTTGAAGTTTAGTTCTTTTCTTGTACTATAAAGCTTCAAATTTTTTCGAAAATCTACCAAACCAAAGCGCATATCGTAAAATCCTATTGTCAGTGCGTTACTCATCATAGATCATCAACTTAGCAGGATAAAAACCGGAGGAAATATTTCCTCATGTCATAAAAAAAAATATCGAAAAACATTACAAATAAAATTAGAGTTAATCTCAAAAATAAAATTGATCCTGAACTTTCATTTAGAAAATAACTAGTGGAATATCTGTGCGATTGCACGGATATTAAATAATTTAATTAATACTGTGGAAAAAAAATATAGAAAATATATTTAATAAGTGTAAAAAAAATACATGATGCATAATAAAAATGTATGAAAAAGGTATTTAAAAAGTAATAAGAAATATCATACATAATATAAACTTTATTTATAAGATGTCGTCAACTTCTAACGCATATGTATATATTTATTTACATGTATATTTATGTATAATATAGATACACAGGTTTATTTATATATTTACTCCTTCCTGTTTTTTTTTTTTTTTTTTTCTGTTTCTTCTGAGCTGCAATGAAGAAAAATAGAAACAAAAAGATAGTTAATATTAGATTAGAAACGATATTAATAAATGTATTTATATTTACTAAAATATTTAATATAATATACAGCACATAATATTACATGATTTGTTTTTTTTTTTTTTTTTTTGAGGAACTTGAGGAAGAGACAGATTCAAGTGGGACTAAAACATATTCGATTGGTTGTGAAACTGATGTGGTTTCTTTTGAAGACACAGTTGTGGTAGAAGGTAAATACAATTGAGGTTGATCGTCGTTAAAAGTTTTTAAAATAACTTTGTCAATAAAAGTACCTCTACTACGAAACTGTATGAGAAATATTTTTGACATTCCTTTTATTTGTTCTAAAATTGGAGGAATCATGTAGCGATCAGTGTACCCTTCTTCGCAAGTAAGTATAGAGCAAGCTTTGTTAATAAGGGAATGTACCGTTTTACCGAATATTACAGTGTTTGTTCTCCCTGTGGCATCTTCAATCTGAACGTTTATTTTGTTCCTGTCAAAAAAATTACATTACATTTATTATATTTGTGAATCAGGGAATTTGTTTTTTTGGTTAGTAGTAGAAGTTCTTACCAAGTTAATGGCATTGTAGGCAGATATCCATCAGTGTCACACCACCACGATGTTCCAGATTGTTGCACCTGTCTATAACACTTTGTGCACGCATAATAAAACCATCCTTGATACGGATTGATGTCAATTATAGTTGCTCTAACTGTATATTTTATTTCCTATAAAATAAATAAAGAAATACTTTAATTGATTATATATAAATAGTGTGTTTAATAAATTATAATTATAAAGTATTTATCCGATTCTGAAATGGATCCAATACTCATAATTCTGCTATGGTAATGTGGTTCATATTTTTTTTGCTCGTCTAATGATAGTGATGGCTTTGTTGACGGAGCCATATAGTCGTCTACAGTTTGAATAGAATGCCGAAACCTGTAGGAAAATAAATTTTATGGTTGCAGAAAACGTATGAATAAAAGAAAATGAAAAAAGATATATATGTGAACAATACAATAAGTATTATTGTTGGTGTACCTTTGTTTAATTATCCTTGTTTTAACAATGTCTGGATCTAAATAATAGAAGGTACCAGACGTGTTCGCTACATAGAGTCCTCCTATAATAAAATGATATTAGCAGCTACATTTATAAGAAATTTGAATAATATATTATAAGATGAATAATAACCTTGGTATTGTTTTGCAGTCATGGTTGTAAAAGCAATTACAATTAGTTCAGTCATTGTTGCCACAACATTTTCATTGAAACGTTCTGCAGCCTCTCCCCACAACGTTATACTTAATTGTTCTTCTCTATGTAGAAAAATGTATAACATAAGGATAATTATTTAAATATGTTTTAATCTTCTTAATTTATTGTCGTAATAATAATTAGAATTGTATTTACCTTATATTTTGAATTGTGAAACTTCCTCTCTTCACAATTCTGTCACTGATGGCTGATTCTTCAATACCATAGAATGATATAAGCCGACCAGCTACATCTCATACAAATAATAAATTCTCAATCAAATAGTTTTAGCTATTATAAAATAATAAATATTTGAGTAGATACTATAAATAAGAAATACTAAAAAAATAAACCTGATAGAATATTGTTGATGTCGATTCTTGGAGGAAGTTGATCAAATTTGACAAAATTAAATTTTTATTGAGAAATTTCAGGCATATCTTCAGGAACATGTTTAAAAATAGTCGCCCTAGCAATACGTAGCATTGCTATGTGTGGAACAACTTTGTATCTTGGTTTGTTCCTATCGATGAAAAAAATTTTAATCTCATATATACTGCCTTCTTCAATTAATTGGTTGATGTAGTCAGCATCTCTTGATCGGATAACTGCATGTATTGCTTCGTGCTGTAAAAGTATGAATTAAATTCTTATTTGTTGTATAGTAAGTAATAAATATATTTTTTTGTAATATTTATTTTTATTCATATAATAATATGCAGGGATAGCATATTTCATTACCTCTTCATCAACCAATAACATGTCCAGACTGATAAGTTCTCCTGATTTATAATTTGTATTCCTCGATAAGCAACATATTCGAGTACAAATAGTCAGATGTGTTTCACCAGGTTTGAATATTCTTATTGGAGTAAACATTTTGTTGTGAGCTGAAAAAGAATGTTAGAAATATAACAATCAATAATATATAAATAAGAATAAGTATTGTATTATAAAAATTTATTTTTACAGTTTAAAAATGAGAAAACACATTAACATATATTAATATTATGTAATATCTCTTTATAAACAATACTTTTTATATGATTTGAATATTTGGTAATCGATTTATGTATTAGAATGTATAAACCATTTGGTGATGTTACTCTTGATAAAGCTACATATAATTGACCATGAGAGAAAATTTCATTTTCTAAGTATATACCAACTTTTTTCAGAGATTGACCTTGGCTTTTATTTATTGTCATCGCATAATAAATTTTTACAAGAAATTATCATATTTTTAACAGAAATGACTATTTTGATTCATTTATAATCATTTCTATTCTTGGTATATATACTTTATTGTTTATATCAACTAAGTTAATAATTTCACCTTCAATAATTATATTTGTTAATTACGTGATTATTATATGTGTACCATTACATAAACCTATTGATCGATTTAGATTTCGTAATAACATAACAGGGATTCTAATTTTTAATTTCAATTCATGTGGGGTTAAGCCAATGAAATTTAATGTGTGTAAAAATTCAGGAAGATACAATAAATTTAATTCATCAAGATTTCCTCATTAGGTATTAAATTTTAATAATGAAAAAAAAGTGAGATATAAAATTAAAAATAACAAATAAACATTTACATCAAAACGTTTAAAAACTAAATATTAATATGCTCTATAATCTTATGTTTATGTAAATAATTTTTTTATTCTTATTTTAAGTGATAATTTTTTATATATTTATTGTTACCGAGTATAAATATAAATAAATAGTTTATGATAACTTATGGAAATAAATTATGTTAATCTTTAACATTTAGAATGAATTAAATATTCTGTCTTTTGTTATCATATTGACATGCATATTTTTTTATGGTCACAATTTATTTCTATCAAATATTTAGTTAGATATGTAAGAAAATAACAGTTAAAAAAAGAGAGACCATTATTCTGTACAGGTAACAATGTTATAAAAGTTACGCAAAAGATTAATAATATTAAAATTTATTAAAATAAAAAAAAACGTATATCTAATTACATATTATCAAACAAATAATATAAACTGTGACTGAAAATTAATATGTGCATCTAATATAATCATTTTCTTAGACATTCTGTAATATTTTTCACTAATACATACTGGGAAGAGGATCTGTTTATTCTTCAATTGAAATATTCGTATCGACAAATTACAAAAACAAAACAGTTAGATAGTAAGTGAATAAATAGAGCTAAAAAACCCAAAATAAATATTAGTTAGATAGTAATAAGTTATGTGGTAAAAAAAAAAAAATGAAAAGTTGGTATACAAATGGGAATCAAATCAAAATAAAAAACTGTTGAATGACTTAACAAAACAACACAAATATATAAAGAAGAAGCAAATCACTTATAGGAGACATTTCATACATCACATGAATTATAAAGAAATACACTATAATCACCAATGAAGAATACCACCACAATTAAAATTAATTTCATCCGAAAACAACAATTGTATGTGAAAGAGTTGGTTCAGGTATTTTTTTTCCTTACTACCAAGATATATCAATAATAACTCAAACATGACTCAAATATATTACTACCAAGATATTTTTTTTCCTCTGCATCAAGATATATCAATAATAACTCAAATATGAACCAGCAACGTTTTTGGCTGGAAACTAAATTATTCAACGATTTGTAAACAATATCAATAAGCTGGAGCATAATCTAATGGAAGGAAACAAAATGAGGAATAATCCGGGCGACAACAACAATTACTAAGTAAGTATTGAGAAATAGTTGATAAATTTTCAGCAAAATAACCAAAACTCTGTGACAGAAGGAAGTAAAGAAACCGACACAATCAGCAGAACCAACATTAGAGACTACTAAATCACTGAACAAAGTAGGACAAATATATAGAGATAGGGAAACAACTTATAATAGACATTTTATATATGATGAGAAGAAATATAGAAAAATAAACCATAATTACCAATCAAGAATAGGACCGCAATAAAAAAAAAAAAAAAGTTGTCACGAAAACGAAGTAGAATAAAAGAACAAAAAAACAGAACTGATAAAAATAACATAAATAAAAGGAAAAAAAAGGAAAAACCATTTGACGGAAAAAATTAATACAAAAAATTCTAACATTACAAAAATGAAAACACAAAACAAATAACAAATCAAAAGAAATATGTAGAACAAAGGAGAAATTATTAAAGAAATGGAAAGAAATAAGACGGAACGAAAATTAAACGAAATAGATATGGAAATAAAAACTGAATCAATAAAGAGAAAAAAAAAGACTAACAGATAACAGATATGGAAATAAAAATACTAACAGATAACATATCTGGAAAATATGGAAACAAAAAGAAATCGTATAAAAAAAGCAGAAGAAAAAACGAAGGAAAGAGAAACGAAAAACAAATAAACGAAGGAAAAAGCAAACGAAACCAAATAAAATTTTTTCACAGATGAAATCCAGAACACAATAGAAATAGAAACCAAAACGTGTTTTCATTTCCAGTGAGAAAGCGAAAAAAGAAAAAAGTTAGAGTACACATTTCCACCGAAAAGAATGAGGCCTAAACGCTTCAGAGAGAGAGAGAAGATGAATAAAGCCGGCCATATAACCAACCCGTGTAAAAGAGACGAAGGACAAAAACATCAAATCACATAATAAATTTGAAGAAGGACACAACAGGTATCAAAAGAAGTGAAACACAAAAAAAAAAGGATAGAAGGGACCGAGCACTGTTCTAGGAACAATAACTCGAGTGCCTTTTTTAGTATATATATTAATATAAACTTTATCCTTAATTTCATTTTATTTTCTAGACGTTTAAGACATCTTAAGACTCATCCTTAATTTATTAATTTGTTTCAATTTTAATCATTTTTATCAGTTAGGTGTAAACAAATTGAAAGAAAGTTTAAAATTAAAATAACTCTTAACTAACTAATAGAATACATAATAGGGTCCCACTAAGGCTCCTTGTGATTTATTCTCACTTTCACTTTTACCTTTGGCTCTCGAATTAACCTGCAGTTGGTCCCTAATCTATTATTATTTTTTAATTTTAGTATTTCCGTTAGCTAAGTTTTAAATATTTAATGGAATCTGTGAAAATTAACGATTAAAATTGAAATCATATAAAATTTAGGATAAAAAAGAATACAAAAGGCAAATAAATGTTAATTTTCACAAACAATCCTTAAATGTTAGATGTTTTAAATTCTGGTCCTTAATTTACATAGATTCCATTAAATATTTAAAAGAGAAAATTAAAAATACCACTCAAGATGATAAAAAATATTAGTTACGTCACTACATTTAAAAATAAATATTTATGATTCAATTAATAAATCTAACAATACATAAAAGAGTCAAAGTTCTTTTTTGACAGCTCTTCCACTTAGCTCTTTTTTTTTCTTTTTTGTTATTTTATTTTGTGTTTTTTACATTTTAATTTTTTGTGTGTTTTCTTACAAATATAACAATGCATACAAAAATAAAAACTCTTTTATATAGGGATGCTATGATGGGGCTGCCACATAGCAGCCCCTCCACTTAGTTTTTTTTTTTTTTTTTTACTTTTTTATCTTTATTTTTATTTGTGAATTTTTTTTTTACATTTTAGTTTTTGTGTTTTTTTTTAAATGTTCTTTTCCATGGGACTGATACGTGATAGTCACTCTATTTAATTTTTTTCCTCCTTTTTTATCTTAATTATTTTGTATTTTTTACATTTTAATTTTTTGTGTATTTTTTAAAATATGTTGTTCTTCACTTTACTCTTATGAAAGTAATTTTTTTCGCATGTGTTCTTATTTTATTTTTAGTTAGTTAAAATAATTTTCTTCAAATGTGTCCAAATTTAATTTTTTCGACGATGGTTATCTTTACACATATTTTTTAAAAATAAATTCAAAAATCCTTTAATAGTTGTATAAATGAATTTCTTATAATTCGGTAAACAATAAACTATGCATGTATTTTTACCACAACAATACTGCAGAGCACGTTATAAAATTAATAAAAAAATAAAAGATCACGATGACATTTACATCTAACTTTTGAATTTATAATTCGAGTTTTACTACAATAAAAAG
>NW_010365281.1:149294-169333 GCF_000414095.1 Morus notabilis
AGTCACATATCAACTCAAATTAAAAACTCGAATCAACGAACTAAACAGGCTATTAGAAGAAAAAAAAACCAAAAATACTATTTAAAATGATAAAAAATATTAGTTATGATTTTGACGTAAAAATAATTAACACTTTAAAAACTCGAATCAACGAACTAAACAGGCTATTCTGTTTTTAATATAGTGATTCTCTTTTTAATATAGTAGGTATGTGTATAAATTAAACTTGACATTTTTTAAATAAAAAACTGATAAATATATATACATGTTAGTATAATCTTGATAAAGAAAATATTGGCCCCCTGCCAATAAATTCTGACTCCGTTGAAACTTAACATTATTCTTTTCAAAAACGCTATTATCATATGTTATTAATAAGACTTATTCAGTTTCAACAATAGCATCAAACTCAAATTTGTAAAATCAGAAACTAATTAAAACCTGATTCACGAATCAATCGAGTTAATTGGACAAAAACCCTAAGATTTCAATTATGATTTACATTCTATAACGTATCTTGTTTTAAGTACGTAAAATGAGATATATAGATATATCTTAGATATTTGCATGTTTAAAAAATACAAGCTTAACAATTACTTGTTCCTCCTAGCTCAGTTTGCTCTGTTTCTTTCATTCATGCTCACAACTTCCGAACGATTAGACGGGCCTTCGTTAGGAAGGGGCGAGCTTGAAGGGGAGAAAACAGAGCAAGAAAAACAAACTTAATTCTTTAATCCTCAAATCAAAGGCAAGAGATGGCTCTGGAGTTTAAGGGAGTTCTAAGTTTATATAGATGATTTATGACATGGGTGTATTTTATTTTAGTTATCGATTCGAACTTGGATTCGTAATATTGTTGTGATTCCTAATCTAATTCAAGGGCTTTGCCTAAGAAGCCTAAGCTCCACGGGATAAGAAGAGCTCATTAAATTATTGGACATTAGACTACAAAAAGCAAATATCAATGAGAAAACATAATCAAATTAAATGTTTACCCTGATAAAGGTAAACAATGTGTTCTTTTGGGGATAGGGGAAAAAAAAAAAAAAAGAATAAGCCAAGTCAAAACTATATCCAAAAAGAAATGTTATCGGTTCATGGAAAAAAACTACAGTGAAAAGAATATTATTCCATTTTATACTCCGATATATACTATTAATATCTAATTTTGTCTTTAATTTTAATATTTAAAATTAGAGATAATTGCAAAAGAAATCAAGATATGTTATAGAATGTAAACCATAATTGCATAATAAAGAGGAAGATAAGCAACCCATTAATTATTTAACAATCAACCCATTAATTATTTATTAAGTTGGCATTTTCTTTGTTATATTCGGCTAAGGAAAATATGATTATTTCATGAAAACATTTAACTTGAATTTTACAGAAGAAGTTTGTGAAATCTAGTACTTAAATTCAATACACAAACAAACAAACATGTTCTTTTTAAAGAATTTAGAAGAACGGAAAAAATTATAGCACGGCCTTTCTCATTAATTAAAACTAAATATATATACAAAAATAAAGCAAATCTTAATCTAACTCGAATGATTTAAATTAAGGGCTTATCTCGCCACCAACATCCCAATTATCTCATCTCAATGTTATCCTAGAATTTTAATTTCCATACCAAACAAATTCGAATCATGATTTAACGTTATTTAAATAAAGAGGAAGATAAGAGAATTATATATACAAATCCATTTCTTAAAAAAAAAATAATAATAAGAACATCGTTCAACAACAGTTCTTTTCCATTGGGTTTAGATTTGGGCAAATCCCTTGAAGATTAGAAATCCTAATAATATCAAGAATCCTAGTTCGAATAGAAAAATTAAAACCCACTTTATAAATCGTCTATATATACGTTAAAATTTGCTTAAATTCACAGATCCAATATCTTAAAGCTTTGGATTTGAGGATTACGAAAGTCTGTTTTTCTTGTTCTGTTTTCTTTCATTCGTTCGTCATTACATCCCAACGAAGGCGCATATTCTTATCGTTTGGACTTTGGATGTAATGACAATCGAATGAAAGAAACAAAACAAACTAAGCGAGGAAGGAAGTAATCGTCAAGTTTTTTTGTTTTTGTTTTTTTTTTTCATGAGCACATGCATATATATCTTAGAAGTATCTTTATTTTTTATTTTTTCATAAATCAAGAATCTTTCTTAATTTATATCGTACTCAAAAAAATATAAATTAATAAAAACTTGATATGTTATAGAATGTAAACCATAATTGCATATCAGATATTGAAGTCTTTTCGATTTTCTCGTAAATCTTTAATTAGTTGGTTTTTCGGGAAAAAGGGTTCCGATTCGTCAGTGAATTTTTCCTTAAAAAGTTATTGTATTGTCTTGAGGAATTTCTTTCAGTTGAGAGACCTTTTTATCTGTAAACTTCGGATTGCTTTTTCTTTCAACAGAAAATTCTGTTCTCCGTTTATTTCTTCTTGACTTCAGAGAAAAAACTGCTACATTCCATATAAAAGATTCAGAAAAAAAATAAAATAAAATAAAAAACTGTTTGTGTATGTATTGTGGCGTCTTAATGCATTACCCGAAGATAAGTGTATCACATCAATTAAAAAAAAAAACTGCTTCACTACACCTCACTTTTTTTTTCCCTTAAAACTTAAAATCACGAATTAGAAAAACTAGTAGAGAAGAGATTTGAAAGAAGAAGGTTCAGAGATAATATTGATGTGTATTCTGGAAAATTGTTCTTACACAGTTCATAAAGCAACAATACAAAGGAATCTAACAGTACGTAAAAGAATCAAAATTATTTTCTGTAGGGCTACCATGGCACTTAGATCTTTTTTTCCTTTTTTTTTTCTTTTTCTATCTTTATTCTTTTAGCTTTTTTTTACATTTTAATTTTTTTGTGCATTTTTTTCAAAATATGTTGTTCTTCACTTTACTTTTATGAGAGTAATTTTTTTCTCACATGTTCTTATTTTACTTTTGATTGGTTAAAATAATTTTGTTCAAATGTGTCCATACTTCAATTTGTTTATCAATTGATATCTTTACACATTTATTTTAAAAATAAATTCAAAAATCCTTAAATATTTATATAAATGAATTTCTATAAATAATAAACTCTTTAAGTCTTTTAAACACGACAATACGTGCAGAACTCGTTACAATACTAATACCCAAAATAGGGTATGACAAAGTTATTGAACACGTGTGTGGCTACTAGAGGACACAAGTAAACAACAATTAGAAAGTAAAATAGCTAATGCTAAAATTGAATTAGAGAACTAATTATATCTTAACAGGTAGCAAGTCATGCGATTTTAATCTTTCTCATGTGATTGTCATTGCAGCTTTCTAAAAAAAAAAAAAAGGTTTATTTGTGGTATTTTTTTTTTTTTTAATCTTTAGCAAGTTTAGAGGGGAAGGCTAAGCGTTTGAATTTTTCAAACAATTATGGGTGATAATTAGTGTCACGTGTGGTATTTTGACAATTTTTTTTTATAAATTTACAGTCAACCCGAACACGACTCGTAACACGATGTTTTTTAAAAACCGTAACACAAACGCGACACGATCACTTTACGGGTTGACACAAATCATGATGAGTTAGGTGTAAACAAATTGAAAGAAAGTTTAAAATTAAAATAACTCTTAACTAACTAATAGAATACATAATAGGGTCCCACTAAGGCTCCTTGTGATTTATTCTCACTTTCACTTTTACCTTTGGCTCTCGAATTAACCTGCAGTTGGTCCCTAATCTATTATTATTTTTTAATTTTAGTATTTCCGTTAGCTAAGTTTTAAATATTTAATGGAATCTGTGAAAATTAACGATTAAAATTGAAATCATATAAAATTTAGGATAAAAAAGAATACAAAAAGCAAATAAATGTTAATTTTCACAAACAATCCTTAAATGTTAGATGTTTTAAATTCTAGTCCTTAATTTACATAGATTCCATTAAATATTTAAAAGAGAAAATTAAAAATACCACTCAAGATGATAAAAAATATTAGTTACGTCACTACATTTAAAAATAAATATTTATGATTCAATTAATAAATCTAACAATACATAAAAGAGTCAAAGTTCTTTTTTGACAGCTCTTCCACTTAGCTCTTTTTTTTTCTTTTTTGTTATTTTGTGAATTTTTTTTTACATTTTAATTTTTTGTGTGTTTTCTTACAAATATAACAATGCATACAAAAATAAAAACTCTTTTATATAGGGATGCTATGATGGGGCTGCCACATAGCAGCCCCTCCACTTAGGTTTTTTTTTTTTTTTTTTTTTTTTTCATTTTCTTCAAATGTGTCCAAATTTAATTTTTTCGACGATGGTTATCTTTACACATATTTTTTAAAAATAAATTCAAAAATCCTTTAATAGTTGTATAAATGAATTTCTTATAATTCGGTAAACAATAAACTATGCATGTATTTTTACCACAACAATACTGCAGAGCACGTTATAAAATTAATAAAAAAATAAAAGATCACGATGACATTTACATCTAACTTTTGAATTTATAATTCGAGTTTTACTACAATAAAAAGCTTTAAAAAACAGTCATATCTAACTTTTTTGCTATAGTAAAAAGTTCTCACATAAAATCACATCTCAATTCGAATTAAAAGCTCGAATCGACAAACTAAACGGGCCCTTAATTATTTAAACCCCGTTCATTTCACCGATTCGAGTTTTGCTACAGTAAAAAGCTTTTAGAAACAGTCACATCTAAGTGTGTGTTCGGTAGCCTCAAAAACTCAAAAAAATGCAACTCGAGTTTCAACTTTATTCAAGTTCATGTTCTTTTAAGTTTGAACTCGAGTTTGAGACTAAAACTCGAGTTCAAGTTTCTCCTTCAACTCGAGTTCAGAAACTCAAACTCAAATTAATGAACAGTATGTTTTCTATTCTTCAAAATGTTATAACTTTTTCGTTTTAATCCTCATTGAGATGATTTTTTTCTATGCTTTGACAATGAAAAGATGAATAAAATCTTATCCATATACCCTATTAAAATTTTTCCATCACCATTGAGTTTTTATTAAAATACTATCTAAATATAAATTCAAGTTTTGACTTACTCAAAAAGATTCTTATCTCAAACCATAACTCAAATGTACACAACCAAACACAAACTCAAGTTACAACTTCAACTCAAGTTATAACTCAAATTCAACTCAAGAACTACACTCAAGTCACACTCCAAAAGAACAGACCCTAACTTTTTTGCTACAGTAAAAAGCTCTCACATAAAGTCACATATCAACTCAAATTAAAAACTCGAATCAACGAACTAAACAGGCTATTAGAAGAAAAAAAACCAAAAATACTATTTAAAATGATAAAAAATATTAGTTATGATTTTGACGTAAAAATAATTAACACTTTACTAATTGAATATGATTTATATTTTATTCTGTTCTTAACACCTAATATTGAGAATTAAGTTTAAGATGATTTGGACTAAAATAAGATTTAGAGAAAAGTTTGGATTTTTTTAGGTATGAAAAATTATTTAAGGATTTTTATGCCTCAAGTCGTCGTCTCCTTGTCCCCTCTCTCTCCTCTGTCCTCTCTCTCTCCTCTGTCCTAGAGCACCTTCCTACTCACAAAGCCCACCCACTCCATTAGAAAAAAAGCTCAATCTTCCTTCCTCTAAAACCGCTCTCCAAATAGGTAATTCCACTCGACAAATGCACTGAAACCGCCGACAAAAATGGCGTTTCATAACCACATTATATCTCACGAGATGGTCTTCCAGGAGCCGAATTTCGCAGAGCAGCCACTGTCGCTCTCCGCCAGCGACAACGACGATGCCGGAGTCGGAGCCGGAGCTCCGACGTGGCTCAACAATTCCGTGTTCAGGCAACATAACCTCCTCCACTTGCTCTCTGAATCCGAGCCCCAAAACGACGACGTTCTGGCGGGCAAGAGAGGCGGCGATTGCGGCGATCGGAGGTCCGATCGCAGGAGAGAGGACGGTTTTGGCGACGAGGAGGATGACGACGACGAAGAGGTTGAGGATGGAGAGAGCGAGGGTTTGAGGTACAAAGCCGATATTCTGCGACATCCTCTATACGAACAGTTGCTATCGGCGCACGTCTCGTGCTTGCGGATCGCGACGCCGGTGGACCAGCTGCCGAGGATCGACGAGCAGCTCTCGCAGTCTCAACGTGTCGTCAGAAAGTACTCGGAGCTCGGCACCGATGGCGGTATACAAGTCGTGGATGAGAAAGAGCTTGATCAATTCATGGTTTGTCTTTTGATTCTCAAGATCCTATTTCCTTTTTGTTTTCAAGTTTCTGTTGCTGGTGTTAAGTTTCTCTTCCTTGTTTGTTTTTTTATTTTTTTGCTTTTTCGAAGAAGGTAATATCTGATTTTTTTTTCTCCTTATTCTGTGGAGATTTTGTTTCTTTTTGGATGTTAACGGTTTTAGATATGATCAACGCTACTAAAAAAAAGTGTATCAATGATTTGGCTGATCTTAAATTTGAAAAGTTCTGGAACTAGATTTAGTTTTATTGATTTTAAAGTGATATATATATATATATATATATTATTATAACAATATAATTGATGAGCATGTACCTTGATGATGATTTAGCTAAAACTAGAATGCTTTCTGGGTTTCTCCAACTGGATTTGTTTCCTTGATTTTTAGAGTTCTATGTTCGATGAGAATGTTAATTTGATAATTGTTTTGATTCATCCATATGCTTAAATTGTTGTTTCTCGTTAGATTTTTTAATTCTGAACTATAATAATAAATAAAATTCTTTTTTCTTTACCCCTTTTTTTTGTCGGTTCAAGTTCCAATACTAAATTTCGGCCCAAAAAGGGAAAAAAAAAAAAAAAAGGTTCAATATTGAACTGGTTTAGATGGGGAAGAAAGAAAGGACTTGAACTGCCAACTCTATGGACACTCTTGTCATTCCTATATTAGACAAAAAGAATGCTGGAAGTATTAATATTATTATTTCTATTTTTTTTTTTTTTTTGGATAATAATACTGAGCTTTTTGCTTGTTATGATGCCAGTCAGAATGTCATGTTGTTGAACTGTAAGAGGAAACATGTTGTGAAGTACACATATTGGACTTTGATTGTGCTTTGGAGAATCTTCTTTTAGGTTAATGCTATCATACTTTTCCCACTTGTATAGATAGATACCTTGATCTCATCTTGGTATGCTGTGGAATTTGTTCTGTCAAAGACCAACATCAATTATTTGTAAAGTTTTGATCTCAATACACACACACACACACACACACACATATATATATATATTTGTTGCAATAAATGTTTCCCTCAAAATTTAGATAGCACCAATAATTGGACCATGTTTATTCACTTTATGTGATCTGAAATGCTCGTTTTCAAACTCTGAACTTTCTTCAAATCTGAATTACATCTTCAACTTAAACATCACCACTACAAAAGTTATGCATTCCAAAACTGGGTTATTAGGGTCCAACACTGTGTATGTAAAGTGACAGTCTTTAGAAGTTAAAAGTTTATAATGTTTATGCCTTTATGACTGTTTGTTTCTTGATTTTCATTTGAAAGTTTATAATGTTTATGCCTTTATGACTGTTTGTTTCTTGATTTTCATTTGATCTAATTTTTCTCCTTCCGGATGGCAGACAAATTATGTTATATTGCTCTGCTCGCTTAAACAGCAATTGCAGCAACATGTCCGCGTTCATGCCATGGAAGCAGTGATGGCTTGTTGGGAGCTTGAGCAAGCTCTACAAAGCTTAACAGGTAAAGAAAATTCTTAATTTAGTGCCAATAATAATGATTTTGTTGGGTCATAACTTACTAGATTTCCTTTTCATTTCTATCAATATTAACTTTGTTATTGCATCCTCGCTGCTTATTTTGCTATTAATATTCAGGGATTGTATGCCCTTGTAGTAGAGGAAGAGGGAGAGGAAACCTCTTCGTCAGATCCATCAGAAGTTATTGTTTCTGTTCTATTTCTTTTCCAATGAGGGAATTCAAAGAGGCAGGAAGAGCAATAAAAATATGGCAGTAATGCCAAAGATGCCCCCTGCCTTGGCTGTGCCTTGGGATATTTCCCCTTATTCAGTGAACAACAGCATCACTGTTGCCGGGTTTGCATTATTGCAACTTGAAGTTTCTACTAGGATTAGGTTTCTGCCATCCAAGCATGGTCCTTATGCACTGGTTCGGAATTTCTAGTTATAACTTGAACCTATTCGATATGGAATATCCTCGTAGATCGTAAGATGCACACAGGGTTTAACCCAAGTTAATTTCACAAGTGAACTATAATCAGGCTGGGAAATCTTTGCTCTCTATCCTAATCAGGTGTAAAAGGCAAGCTTGTTGCCCTTATGTTGTGTTGAATTTGCAGAATTGTGATGAATTTGGATGCTTTTGTTTCTCTTCTTCTTCTTCTTCTTCTTCTTGAAAGTAGGAATGGTCTTCTAAATCTACTTGTTTGACTCCTTTACAACCTACCTGTAATCCACCGAATATTGAGTATTATCCCTGTTCTTAAGAGTTCCGTTATTTTCCTCTACTTCTTCTTATGTTGTTTTCTTGTTTATATCTGTGCCAAGCTATAGAAGCTAATTATTTACTTTAATTTGGGAAAATTGATGATGCATCAATAGGTGTATCTCCGGGTGAAGGCACAGGCGCAACAATGTCCGATGACATTGATGATCAGGTAGATAGTGATATGAACTTCTATGATGGGAGTCTGGATGGGCATGATAGTATGGGATTTGGCCCTCTCATCCCTACTGAAACTGAGAGGTCCTTAATGGAGCGTGTGAGAGAAGAACTGAAGCATGAACTAAAACAGGTAAAAATGGATGCTCTTTAAAGTCATATTTCTGGACACATGAAGCTGATACCTGCTTCTCAGGGTTACAAGGAGAAGATTGTGGACATTAGAGAGGAAATTATTCGCAAGAGAAAAGCCGGAAAATTACCAGGTGATACCACGTCCCTCTTGAAAGCTTGGTGGCAATCACATTCTAAGTGGCCATACCCCACAGTAAGATTAGCTTAACCATCCTAAGCTATCAGTTTAACAAGTTTACAAAATGTTACTCTGTTATCTCTTACTTATTTTCACTTGTGAATTCCGTTACAGGAGGAAGATAAAGCGAGACTGGTTCAGGAAACTGGCTTGCAACTGAAGCAGATTAATAATTGGTTTATAAATCAAAGGAAAAGAAACTGGCACAATAACCTTTCACCGTCGCCCTCTTTGAAGAGTAAACGCAAGAGGTAGGATTATAATTAACATGTGTTTGCTGTTTTATCTCAAAGGGATGTTTGCTAATTGGGTAAACTTTAGAACTAATGTAGGTGAAACTGGCAACCAGAATTTCATGTAAATGGCGATGTACAAACGGTTGAATTCTGATCTCTACCCCTTATAGATACTTAGTTCCAAGTTTACAGGAAGTTATAGCATGAGTAAAATATTTGATGGTCCAGAACGGCGACGACAGGTGGAGATTAGAAACACCGTCTTGGAGAAATATATTACTCTCATCCAGAGGAAGAGTTTGATGCTGCTATTTGTTGCCTATATGCGGGTTGTTGCAGTGCACAAATCTGCAAGAAGGCATTCTTTAATACACACTATCATCTCTTACCAACGGAACAGAAAAAGTTTGGGATAATTCTTACGTTGTCAATCAAGATAGCATTTAGTGTATTAAGTTCCTGTGAATTCTGTGTATTATATGTCTTCCTATATTTTTTGTGAACGAGAATGGTTGTTATAGCTTGTAAGTTTTTCTTTGAAAGAACTATAGTCTGTAAGTTATGGAAGCAGAATGAATTAGATTTTGGATAATTAACATTAGAATGTCGTAACTGATAAATCGATTTAACAAAGGAAAAAAAAAAAAAAAAAAAAAAAAAAAAAAAAAAAAAAAAAAACTGAAGAGGGGGTTATAAATTGAATTTCAGAGCGGATCATGTTGCTAAAAGTTGAAAAACGTTTTTAATAAAACAAAAATAATGTTTCTAGTGGTTCTTCAGAATTCTTGAATATTCACGGGAGCTGAAAGCACATAGTTTGCTTTGGACTAGAAACTCTCTTTTCTTTTTCTTCTTTTGTTTTTTTGTTTTTTTTTTTTTTGGCTCCTTTCTTTTGATATTTAAAGAAAGATGTTATTTATACGATACAAAATACAAATTTATTTCCATCAAAAAGGAAAAACTAAAAATAAAAACTTTACTGTGGGGCTTCCAAGCACCACTAACTGATCAATATAGAAATTGAAGAGACAGACAATAATAATAATAAGTAAATTTAGAAGTTACACGGGAAGAGACCAGACCGTAAATGAATGAATATAAAAGTACGGGTATAATACACCAATGATGAAAACCTCAACCAAGCTCTTTAAAGAATGAAATTCACATAAATAACAAACGACTATAACGACCTATTTTCACTGCCCAAAGGAGCCGTAAACCTTGAAGAGATATCAAGAAGTGGGCCATCTTCTTCTTCTTCTTCTTCTGCTGCATCAACACCACAATCAAAATTCAGAGCATAACTCTGAGGATCATACTGAAACCGAGTGTTTTTCTGCTTTTTCCCTTTGCAATACCCACCAACCTTTCTTATGAAGGTCTTCCACTTTGGCCCCGCAACTACCTCCGACAACTCCTTGACCTTGTTCATCTTCTTCACCCACCATGTCGTTTCCTTGCGTACTTGTCGTTTATCTCCTCCATTTTCGTTGTTTCTCGGCCGTTTGAACCCCAAAAACCAGAAACAGCCACACCCGGTTGAGGAACCGGAATCTTCGTAGTCATGTATGTGGTTTTCTTCTTTCAAGACTGGTTTCTCCATTGGTGTCACCATGGAAGAGAGAGAGAGGATTTTCTGTGCCTGGGACTTTAGAAGAAAGGGTGATCTCAAGTTATAGAGAAGAGGAATAATCAAAGAAGGAGAGGTTTGTTTTGTAGAAACTAGAAAGGCTTTTTTCTAGGACGTTGTACGTACAAGATAATTGAAGGTATTGGGAATTGGAAGTATACGGAATAAAACTCCAAAATTTTGAATGCGCCACTTGAATGAGAAGAGTCAAATTAATTGACTTTGAGTGCATAAGTGGCTGTAATTAGTAAAAAGATTTTTCTAAAACAACTTGTTTTGTTTGCCCTTTCCTTTTAGATGAAGATTATTGGTAGAATTTCAAAGGGAAGAAAACAAAGGACAATCATTGATGGTCGTTTTAAGTATCATTGTGTAAGTTAACGTGTACATTTGCCGATTGGGATCTGTACGCGGTGGAGTAAATTTGGTCAGCCTCGGCAGCCACACGCTTGTAATGCAACATTCTCAAAGAGCCGCGTAAAATGTTTAGATAAAACTCACTTCTTTTTTCTTTTTTCTTTTTTCAGCAAATTTTTTTTTTTTTTATTGTCATATCCAACTATAAACTCTCTTATTATTCAAAAATAAGCTTGGCTTAAACTTTATTTATTAAAACAAATAGAGGGCTTAGGGTTAAATCACTTTCGAGCTATAAGTTTGGGATTCTCGCCTAAGCTTGACGTCCTAAATAGGGACTTCCAGCAGGGCCGCTATTGTATTGCCGTCGGGCCGGCCCAACCCTTAAGCCTTGCGCGCTAGGCCTGCTTGAGAGTTTATAAGGAAACTTTAAAGGGAGATTGAGAGAAATAGGTTTGATCAAAAGGTTATAATTAGTTAGTAAACTAGTGAAATACCCGTGCGTTGCAACGGGTAGCAATTTTATAGCATGTAAACTTATTTTGAGTATGATGAAGGTTAAAGATGAAGGTTAAAGATGAAGTGTTAAAGATGATTGTTAGATTAAAGAGATTGGAAATTTTTTTCTTTTTGCAGTAAGGGAGAAGTAGCTAAAAAGTTTTATGTTATATGAGAGCTTGATAGTTTTTACAATACAAAAGCAGTTTAGATATATATATATATATATAGATATTTGTACAGATGGGTTTATATAATGTTTTATTAAATATGTATTTACATTGTGATTGAGATTTTTGTTGTCGTTGTGGTGCCTTGTTTTTCTTGTTCACCTGTAATATGTATAATTTTGAAAAGTTAGTATTGATAATTGATGAAATTGACAATATTTTGATTTAGAGGAAGTGATATTACCTAGTCCTCGGTCGCTTTGTAGATTGTTCTGCTTCTTTTGATCGTGAACTGCAATGATGAGAGTTTGTTTAGATATATATATAAAATTATAAATATTGTGTTTGATTTATGAATAATGAAAATTAGTTTATGACTTACCAAACGGTTGATTTTTTTGGGTCTGGAGTTTGTGGATCCACTGGTGTCTGAGTTGTTGCTATTGTCTTTGTTTGAGAGCTGAAATGGTAAAATATAGTTTAGATATTAGATATTATTTTTTTATTTGTAATAGGTACAATTTAATTTAAATATTTTACCTTGTCGTTGTCACTATAGTTGTTGATGTTGGTGTTAGTAGTGCTAGAGGCTCTGTGTCTTCAAATATTTTGGAAACGATTGCATTTATTTGTGGTCCTCTTTGTTGAAAGTATAGTTGGAAAATCTTTGTTTGTCCTCTTAGTTGAGAGATGATCGGTGGGATTGTAAATGGATCAGTAAAGTAAAGCCTTCATCGATTGTTAGTGTAGAGCATGGTTTTTTTATTAGTGCTTGTGCTGCTTTGCCAAATATAGTAATGTTCATGTTTCCAGTTGCATCTTCGATTTCTGCTGTTAATCTGTACCTGTAATATGTAAAGTTATAGTTTATTTATGTAATATATTAATTATTATAAGTAATAAAAATAAATTGATTTTGGCAATAGTATATTTGGAATTTTTTGTACCATGGAGATGGTGTTGTTTTTATGTGTCCGTGACTGTCACACCACCAACCGATCCCAACTTGTTTTAGTTGTCGATAACATCTGGGGCAGGAATTGTAAAACCATGCTTGTTCTGTTGAGAATCCGGTTATTGTAGCTCTTATTGTAAATCTTGTACCCTATGTAGATAGATAAAGGTTGTTAGCTTGAATAATATAATGAGAACAAAAAATAAGGATGTGATATTATTATTCTAACCTCAGTTCTTTGTTGATATAATGTCTTTGCTTCATCAATTGTTGTTCTATTTTGTGTTTTTTGTTCTTCGATGGATTGACTTGATGTTGTTGATGCTGTTGTGTCAATTTCTTGATATTGGTGAGAAAACCTGTAGATACAAAAGTATGAATGATTTTGAAAAGAAGTAATAGAAAATTTTTAGTTTTTAGATATTGTGAATTATTTTTCTCACCTTGTTTTTAATGTTGTTGTCTCTGATATTTCTGGGTCAATATAAAAGATTGTTGCTGCAGTGCTTGAAACATATGCATTTCCTAAGATTTGGACCATGAATTGATTAATATCTTGATGTATTTTTGTGTAGGTATTTTGTTTTTATTTGTAAGTATTTTTATAAAATATTGAGAAAATACCTAAATATTGTTTTACCAACATTGCTGTAAAAACTGCAACAACTGGTCCTTTCATTGATTTTATAACATTTTCATTAAATTGGTTTGCTTTGTGTCCCCATAAAGTAACTTGAAGTTGTTCATTTCTATTACAAAAAGGAAATGGAAAAATAAATATTAGAATGGAATATTGTAAGTGATGTAAAAAATTTGTGCCAAATTTATTTACCTTATGTTTTGTATCATTATGGTACGTCATGATGTTTGTCTACTGCTGATATTTGCTTGTTCTATTGATTGTATTTTTGTTAGAATACCGATGACATCTGTTGGTATATAAATATATGATGAAAAGAATATAGATAAGTAAATTAATGGTGTTTTTTTTTTTTTTGGGAGAAGGTAGTTTATATTACCTGTTAAAATTTGGTTGTTTGGATTCTATATTGAAGCTGATCGAATTCAGTAAAATAAAACCTGTGGAATGGAATGGGAAGTGCGTCTTCCATAACTGGGAGAAAAACTGTTGCACGTGCAAATTGTAATATTGCAGGATGTGGAACAACTTTGTATGCTGGCTTGTTTTGTGTGACAAAAAAGTTACTGATGTCGTATATATTGCCTTGTTGAATTTTTGGAGAAATGATGTCAGAATCACGTGCTCGAATTGATCCTTGAATTGCTTCGTGCTGTAGATAAAAAATATGAGAATGTTATTTATTTTATAATATTATATAATATTAAATATGCTATAATATAGTGTTTGTAATAGCTATTACCTCTTCATCGACTAAAAGACAGTCAACGCTTATTAAACGTCCTGTTGTTAAGTCGTTGTTTGTCCATAATCTGCAAATTCGTGCCCTAATTGTTTGATAAACTTCATTTGGTTTCAATGCACGGATTGGTGTTGTCATTTTTCCTATTGATTGACAAAGAAAGATTATTATTTAATACATTTACTCATTAATATAATTTGGAAATTTATCAACTATTTGATTAAAATGTCGATATATTTCTAAAGTAATATGATGTGTAGGATGATTTAATTTTAAGGGGTTTTTTTTGTTGTTTTTGTTTTATTTATTTATTAATTATAGTATAAGATTGTTTAAAAAATGAGAAAATATGAGAATATTGTTTTTGATGCAATATTTGGGAATTATGGTTTATTTTTTTATTTTAGATTAAAAAATGTTGAAGCGTTATTTATTATTAAATGTTAATGAAAGACTTAATTTCTCTATGCAGATTCTTATTTTATTGTTAATGAAAGATATTAATCAAAGATTTTGAAGTCATGTGTTCTATATTTATTTTTATATTATTTAATTAAATATTATTTTAATGATGGAATTATTTTGTAAATTATGAAGATTACGTTTTATGGGGATTGAAAAGAGTTGTTTATATAGATTGCATTTGATGGGATTTGATGCTTATTTTATTATTATGAAAAGGGGAAAGTTTGATAAAGGAGTTTTTAAGCCTTTTTCTTGGATTGCTAGTTTGTAATTCTGTTGTATAGGGTGAATAAAGAAAGGCCTATTGATGGTGAAGTGACATTTATATTATTTGTTATCTTGTCCTCATTGCTATTTAAAGTATAAAGTTGTTGAAATTAGTTTAAAGGCTGAAAAGTAGGCTTTGAAGGTTATTACGTATGTTTGGTAATTAGATAGTGTTTGAGTTCTTCTTCATTTAGATGAAAGAGGGGGATTATCATAAAGTAGATTTTAGAAATAATAATAGCTCAATGACGTATTCAGGAAGTACAAATAACAATAAGATTACTTACTTGGAATTGTAATTTATTGTGAATAAATTAATAAAAAAATGTTTATGTAATAATAATGTATGTACAATAATGTCAATCTAACATTAGTAAAAGCAAATAAAATTATATACATATCAGAGGAATAAGATATGAATAATAGATGTAATAAGGTTAGAAACGAATTATGTATAATGGGAGGAATCCATATTTGTATTTAGCTACATTGGGTTTCCTGCTTCATACATAAACAAATATATTAAATATTTTCTATCACAATAGTTGATTATAAAAAAGAGTTATAAATGGTATAGTAGATAAATAAATAGTCAAGAGAATTGAAGAGGAAAAAATTAAGAGATTATGTGTGTTGCTTTATATTATGTATTTTTAGTAATGCATGAGAAATAAAGTATATATCTATATATATTAAAGCTAAATTAAATAATATCAAGATGAATATAAGAATAAAAGTCTAAAATTTGTCCTATGATATGAAATTAAATAATAAAGTAGCAACAATTGATAAATTAAGTTTGTCTACAAAGACAATATAAATAAGTGAATTGGGGTATGTATTTGTCTAAGTTGTCTTTGTTAGAAAATGGTTAGACAAATTAAAAGTTGTCTGTAGTAGATTGTGTAATCAAATTATAGTAGGAACAAAGATTGATTAATATTTATGTAAGAATAGATAGTGGGAAAAGATTAAAGAAATGAAATAAAGATTGATGATTATAAAAGTAGTAAAAACATTGGTGATTATATTTATAATCAAATTATAATAAGAAGAAGGGTTGATGATTGATAATAATAGTGATTAGACATGATTGATGAGGTTGAGGAATAATTTTTTGGATAATTATATTTTTTACATAATTTTTTAGATGATAAGAATAAATGTTGATTGGATGAGCAGGATGGATAAATGACTAATAGTAAGATTAATATAATTAGTTAATATATTTAATATTAGTAATAGAATCGGATGGTATTTAAAAAAAAAAGTTTGTGTTAATATCTAAAGCAATGGAAATAAAGAAAGATAGAAAAAGAACATAAAAAATGTACATTGTAATATATATTTGAGGAAAAAATAAGTAATTGAAGTAAGATATCAAATGATTCAAAAAATATGAAGTGAATAAGTAAAACGTGGAAAAAATGAGGACCCTTTTCCAAATACAGAGGATATAGAAAAACAAAAGTAAAGTAAGTAGTGATAAAAAGGATGAAAAAGAAAAACAAAGATGATTACAAAAAAGTATATAAGAAATAGCTAATAGAATGGGAACAAAATTATGTAAACAGATTAGGGGAATGTAAAAAATGAACAAATCGATTGTTCACAAATAAGGAGAAAACAGGAAAAGTGAGGAAATTGATATAACATTATTGTCAATGTAGTGGGCTGAATATGTGTGAGCAGTTTACAAATAAGGAGAAGGAGAAAAAGCGAAAAAAGATACAGGGGAAAAAACTAAAGAAATGTGGAAAAAAGATAGAGCTAAAGTATTTAAATTAAAGTGATATAGTTAAAGATATTGTCAAGAAATGAATAAAATGTAAATAAATATTTTAATGTCATTGATTAATGATAAAATAGAAAAATCATAGATTAGGAAGAGTAATAAAAAAAGAAAACAGCAAGTATTAACAAGATGTGAGTAAAATAAAATGCAAATTGATATTTTAATTTGATTGAATTATGATAAAATGATAAGGAGATAAATTGAGAGAACAAATGAGAAAAGACAATGGCAATTATTAATAATATGTCAATGAGATGAAATGTGAGTAAAGATTTTAATTATATTGAATAGCAATAAAGTTATAAAGGTATGAGTTGATAAAAGTGATGAAAAAAAGCAATGGCAAGTATTAATAAAATGAGATCAAGTATTAATAAGATATGAAAAAAGGAAGGAGGAGTTATTAATAGTACCTGGATTAATGTGAAAATTGTGTTAAAGTGTAGGATATGAACGAAGCAGGAACGAACAGAGGTAGTTAAGGACAGAAAAATAAAAGTAAAGAGCAGTAAGTGATGAATTGTGGAGTGAAACAGTGTGGTTATAGCTAAAAAAAGAACAACGATAAACAGTGAAAGGTAAAGAAGTATCAAAGGAAAGTGGTAAATATGGAGTGATGAAGCAAAGTGGATAGTGAAAAAGGATGGGATGGAACGGGCAGTGGAATTGGTAGGGGAGAAGATGTATTGTACTATCGAGCTAACTACACTAATAAATAGTAAGTAGAAAAATTATTATGAACAGTAAAGTTTGTATAAGAATATAACACGTATGTGGTTAGAGAAAAATTGGGAAATCAAAATTTATCAATTATTGAATAAAATGGATGCAGATTTGAAGATAATTTTAGTACTAACAACATAGAAAATAGAAAAAGGCAGAAGCAAGGAAAAAAATGGGAAAAAAAGGACGAAAAAGTTGAAAAAGAAGGACGAAAAAATGGCGGAAAAGTATTGTACTAAATCTGATGAAATTTCTAGATAACATAAGATGACAGTAAAACGTATTCCAGAAGATACGAACAGAAAAAATCATACGGAAAGAAAAAAATTTTGATTTATTTAATATTTCCGTAACAAAATCAGAATAGTCACCAACCTAAGAAATCAAAAGGACGGCCAAAAAAATCCAGATCATCAAGATAATAAATGGAGAGGAAAAAAATCTTACATTGTTTGCATGGAGTATGAAATCAAGCCGAAGAAGAGGGACGAAAGTAGACAAAGCACCTGCAGAAAACAAATTTTTTAGGAAAGATAGTAAATAAAGATTTTATATCAATTGTAAAGGTAACTAAATAAAAATAAGGGACAAAAATTAGGGGAAATATATATAATTTATTCATTATGAAGAGAGAACAAAGGAAAAAATTGTTAGCAAACAAAGCAAGAAGTACGATAGATAAATAAAAGAGGTATGAAAATGGGATATAATCAAAAGTAAAAATATTCGGAGAATGCAAAGAAGAAGAAAAGTAAAATTTTTAAATGCTTCTCCAAAGTCCACCGAAGGGATTTTTATACGAACAACACATAGGAAAAGGCTCTGGATTGCAACGGACGAAATCACAGTAGAGAAAAGAACGAAATGAGCATATGAAGTGAAAAGGGGGGTGAGTGAGAGAATGAGATAGCGGAGAAGAGGAAAAGGAATGGATAGAAACTTCTAGGGCTTAATAGAGTATGGACATAAAATTATACATAAACAAAATTCATATACAACTCAAGAAATAAGTATGAATTTTTATGTCCTATAGCTGCTTCCTCCTTCATAGCTGAACAAATAAATTAAAAGTCCTCTATAACAAAATTTGGTTCTATAAATTTTAGAGAAGGAAGAAAAAGAAATTTGAGTAAACTGAAAAAATATAAATAAATCAATAAACCAAAATAAAAAATAAAAAAACAAAGAAAGAAAACTAATAAAGGATAAATATGATAATATTTTAATATAGTAATTGTGTCTAAGATATCTAATATTCTCAACAATATGTGACATATATTGATAATACTTTTATAGCTGCTAATGTAATTGGTTTTGCTAAAATAAAAGACATCACTCAGCATCTACATAAAAGCACATAAATGAGTAATATATTATATCTGTCACGTAAATTATAATATATATATATATATTTGATACAAATTAAATGTCTGAAGTAAAATATGTCTAAAAACTATCAGGTGAATTAAATAAGAAAGAAAAGTCAAAAAAATGGTTTTAAAAAAAAGTGGGTAAAAAGTTAAAAAAAAAAAAAAAGGAAAAATATGATAACAAAAACAAAGTATTAATGGAAACAAAATTAATTATATAAAAAACTAACGAATATGGCCAAATGGAATGAATAAACCAGGTGCAATCAAAGCATTGAAAAGACAATCAAATGAAGGAATTAAAAACTGAAAACAAAACTGTATGATTAGCGGATAAAGCAATGGAAAATCCAATAGCTCCTGCGCTGCAAAGGAAAAAAGAAAGGGGAAAAAAAGGGTATACTGAACAGCTGAAATTTAAGAAGCAAAATAAAAGTAGGAATACCAAAAATCCAAAATAAGTAAAATGTAACCAAAGGAACATAGAGAAAACTCAAATTTAAATCATAAATGAGAACTCGAGAACAAAAAATGCAATATATAATCTAAAACCATGAACAAACTGAAATAAGATAGAAAACTTTTTTTCCCTCAAATTTTCTTGTATGAAAAGACAATAAAAGAAGCTGAAAATCAGAATCCAACAACAGAAAATAAAAAATAATTTATGTGTAAATAAATTTTCAATAAAATACTAATGTTAAAAAACCAAAAGCATAAGAATAAAAAAACATCAGAATAAGTTCTATCAAAAACAATAGACAAAATCAGAGTCCAAATAAAAAAAATATATCTGCAAATAATTTTTAAATGAAATAATAATAGCAAAGAGCCTAAAGCATCATAATAAGTAAAGAAAAACATAAGACAAATAGTAGAAAAAAGTATATATATATATATATATGTATAGAGAGAGAGAGAGAAAGCATTAAGAAACTAATAAACAAAAAGTCAATATCATTAGAAAAAGTGGAGAAAACATGAGGGAAATAGCCAATAAATTTTGGTGAAAAGGAATAGAAAAAATCAATATCTAATTAAAAAATACATATTCACAACAACAAAATATGTGAAGTAAAAATATGTATATATATACAATACTAAGAAGCAAATCAACACAAAATCAATACATAGCAATATCATCATAGCAAATTAATGCAGAGTCATAAAACA
>NW_010365281.1:169429-184799 GCF_000414095.1 Morus notabilis
TTCAAAACAATATTTATTTGTCATTGGTGCTTCATCCCATAATATGAGCGATGTTTTTTCAATTAATTTTGCTAATTGTGTTCCTTTTTTTATGTGACAGGTAGAAAATTTATCTGTTGATAGTGGTATTCTAAATCTTGAATGTGTGGTTCTTCCTTTAGGTAATAATAATGATGCTATTCTGGAAGATGCAATAGCAAGAATTATTTCATTATTTGATCTGATTTTTGTAATAATTGCATTCCATAGATATGTTTTTTCAGTTCCGCCATGACCATAAATAAAGAAAGTGTTGTCTTTTCCTTGGTTTAATGATTCTAAAATTTGTTGGTAAATAAATTGTTGTTCTTGATTTAAATTTTGTATTAATTTAGTATTTTCTTCTTTTAATTTATTTATGTCATAATTAAGTTCTTCTCTTAAGAGTATGTTATTTAAATCATCTATTAATGATCCAGTAGGAAGGGGTAGATTAAAATGTGTTAAACTTGATGAATTTAGATTTAATAATTTTTCTAATTCGTATAATACAAAATTATATAATTCATTGTCGGGTATTTGAAAATTTGGGTTATTGAATAAGGCCTTGATTTTGTACAAAATATCGTTTAAGTTTCCAATGTTTTTGAAGGAATTTTATTGGATCACTTACATTGCAAAATAATAAAATTATAACAAATAATTGTCGCAGTTGAGGTGCTGTTGATGTAAATGAAGCTTCTAATATTGATTCATCCCATTCCTTGTCGTCTCCTAGTAAGCCTAATGCATAGCATGCAGCTTGATTTGTTGGATATTTTATATTGTTGACTGTTCGAAGGTCTTCATAACTTATTTTTCCTTTTTGATGATTTAATAATAATTTTAGATAGTATAATTCTCCGGAACTTGGATGGACATGGAAAGTTCGTCCAATTGCATATCCTATTTGTCTTGGAGACCAATATTTATATTTACTATTCCAAACATATTTAGTCGGGAACTCTATATAACTTAATTCTCTAGCATTGATATCGTGTTTATTTGTTTCCATCCATTCGGTAAGAGTTGTTTTATCAATACCTGGTTGTCTTATTATATTATCTAGGCATTGATTTGAATGAAATGTTATATTTTGCATTTTTGATAAATGTATTGATAATCTTTGAACAGCAGGATTTATATGATGTATTGGAAATTCATATAATCGCCACATTGCTTCATATGGTGCTATATATATACAATTAATATAGTTTTGTATTTCATCTATTTCTTTATAAGTGGTTTCCCCAGTATTTTCTACAGATAGATTGTCTTCTATGACTGCTCTAATTCTATCTGGTCCTTTTGTCAAATATTTAAATAAATACTTTATGAGCATTGATTGCGAACAAATTTCTACATTGATATGAGCATGAAATTTTAGACATAAATCTTTATTGTATGGGACTACATATCTGTTATCTAATTTAATACCTTCCTTTTCAATATAAAATGATGTATTCCTTCGTCTATAATTAATAAATCCAGTTTCTTCGATTGTTGTTTCATTTTTGAATTGTTTCGGAAACTTTTTTGAACATTCTGAATTTTTCATGCATGGAGAATTTGGCCTAATTATGTCACATGGTCCATGCATCATAAATTCGGCTACGATTTTGTATTCTAATGGATTGTTATTAGGATTAGGTATTTCTGCATAAATGAATTTATCTATTTGCCATGGTTCACGCATTTTGTCGTCATTGTGAAGCCAAAAGAGAAAATGACAACGTGGCAAACCTCGTTTCTGGAACTCTATGACATGCAAATCTACAAAATTAAAAAATAATTTGTTATACTTTTTATTGTATTAGAAATTATAATTTATTTGTATTAACTATTCATAAGATGAAATAAATGTGAACAGAAGGAACTAACCTGCTATAATTGTTCCAAATATTTTTTTATTTTTAATAATATATAGAATATGATCTAATTTCATTTTAAAAATTCTTGTAATGATGTCTGGTCTATCTTCTGCTTTTTGTCCAGGTATTTTTGCTAAAGCTCTAATAATTTCAGGCCATTTCGGATTACATGTGAATGTTATAAATAAATCTGGATTTCCATAGTGCCTGCAAATTGTCATTGCATCTTGATAATTTTGAATCATATATCTTGGGCTTCCAGTATGGCTGGAAGGAAGAATAATTCTTTTTCCTATTGCTTGTGCATTTGTATCTCCTTTGGTAATTGCATCTTGAATTCCTTGATAAATTTCAGATCTTAAATTTTTTTGATTTTTCCTAACATAATCTAGTCGATCTTCTTCTACAGAGGCATATGCATCAACTATATATTGTTGAAATAGTTTGCCGGCCCGAAAAAGGGTATTTCCTTGTATTTCTCATTCTTGTAATTGATAGCAATAAAATTCTCGCATAGAAATTCTTTTTCTTGTAGAGCTATTCCTTGAATTGTTGATATTATATTTTAGATCTATTCGGTAACCGTCATCTCCATAGGGAAATAATAGAGGATATTGAAGGGCCATATAACATTGATGTAATTTTGTAATCCTTTGTAAAGTGTCTATTTTATCTTGAATTATAATGTCTCTTCCTTGTTCATATTCACCAATATCTCCAACTATTAAGCCACCTATATCATTTGAAATAGGTAATTCATATTGATTACTATCTGTATTTCTATGACCTATAAGTCTTAATTTCATAGATGGGATATGATATTGTCGATATTGATCTCTTATCATTTGAAAAAGTTTAACTAATTTATTTGTATCATCAAGCATTTTTATTAAGTTTTCAGTCATAAATTGTATTAAATTTTCAGATTGATGGTCGCGTTGAAATGATGAAGCTATTCGATTTTCAATTTCATTAATAGTGTCATATATATATAATTGTGCAAATTTTGGTGGATTATTATTAATCGGTAATAAATATCCTATAAGATGATGTATTTGTCCACTTATTTTAAAAATATATGGGCCACTTGAGTTTGTTGTATTTGTTTCTATATTAGCTCCAAATGATGTAAAAGCAAACATAGAATTATATATTCGGATGTTTTTACAAAAGTGTGTACTTATTGAACCTCCATTATAATTAAATAATCTATCCAGTATAGGAGGTGTTTTTTTAATTAAGGGCAATGTTATTTTCCCATTTCTACAGCAAAGATTATATTCAATTAGATTATTGATTTTGGCTCGCTCACTGAACCAAAATAAAGCACCACAATGTTGTGAGCCAAAATAAAGCACCACAATGTTGTGAGCCAAAATAAAGCACCACAATGACAACATATATAGGAACAATCTCCGAGATCAATGTACGCATTAATAGTACCTATGAAAGGAAAAGAAAAATGATAATAAAATTGATTAACAAAATTTGGATACTATTTGTACAAAGAATTATATTGTTATTTAAATGGAATCATTAATATAGGTAAGGGAATTACAATTTTCATTGTAATTGCTGGACGTTGAAGGCAATAATGTGGCAGCTTGTTTTTCAGACTGAAAATGGCCAAGCATTGTGTCAAATTTAGATCTTGAACGTGTTGTTGATGTAGCTTGAAAAGCTTCATTTGTCTGGTTTTGAAGATTATTAGTTCTATTTGCAGAATCTTGGCTTATTAGAGAAATGGCGCGGCGCATAGATTGACTTTGTCGTGATGATCTTTTTTGAATTTTTTTCCTATTCATCTGTGTTTATGATATAAAAACATTTAGGGAGTAAACAGAAGAGGCAAAAAATTAAATAAATTAAATTATTTATTACATATTGTGATATGTCAGGAAGAAACCTAACAGCTACATATGTTCATATATGTTGGCAAATTTAACACGTGAAGTACTTCTATTTTATAACTTTGTAATTTTATAAGAGGAAAAAGGTAGAAATCATTAATTTATGAAATTAAAAATAAAATAGGAATCTATTACTAAAAAATAGAATAAGTACGTAGGAAAAAGATATAAAGAAACATAATATTAATATAGTTGTTAATATACTTAGCATTAGTAATAGTTAATGATGATATATAAAAAAACGTTCATGGTTATTTAAGTTAACGGAAATGAAGAAAAAACAGAGAACGCAGGAAAAAAGTGCAGGAGGGGAAAAAAAAAAGGAAAAAAAGTAGGCAAAAGAAGATTCATAAAGTATCAATATTATGGTATTTTTATATGGCAATCGTTGTTCATCTCTTCATTTTTTTAATTAATTTGTGATGAACAAATAAAATTATATTGTGATAATCATTATATCATTAATTTCTGTAGGCAGTAAAATAAGAATATATTTACTAAAAAATAGTATAAGTACATAGAAAAAGAATATAAAGAAGCATAATATTAATATTGTTGGTTAACATGCTTATCATTAGTAATAGCCATTGATAACATGTGAAACAAAATCCCTGGTAATATCTAAATCAATAGAAGTGAAGAAAAACAGAATAACGGGAAGAGAAAAAATACAAAAGAAAAAAAGAATGAAAAAAGTAGTAACCACAAGGAAGTTCATAAGGGGCCAATATCATGGTATTTTTATACAGTAAATATTATTCAAGTCTTGAATTCTTTCATCAATATGTGATGAACAAATAGAATTATATTTTATAATTATTTTATAATTGTGTACTGTAGGCAAGTGGATAAACGTATAATAATTTGTAAAGTATTTGAGTCATTATACATATTATAATGTATATTTGATGAAAAATAATGAAGCAGAGTAAGTGTTAGAACCGAACATATTAAATTATTCAAAAACTGCCGAGTGAATTAAAAAAAAAAATGAAGGAAATGAGAATTCTTTCCCAATTACAGAACAGGTACAAAAAAGAATAAAGTAAAAAATATACATTGATCCAATATAAAGAGGAACAACAAAGAAAACAGAGATGAATAGAAGAAAGTATATGAGAAAAAGCTAACATTATGAGAAGCAAATTGTCCAAATATATGAGGAGAACGTAAGAGGCTAACAGTTCCATCACTTACAAACAAAAAAAGAAGAGGAAAAGGAACAAATACAAAGAAAATGTAAGGAAAAAAAGTATTTAATAATACAAAACTGTTAGCATTGCAACTAAAATCAAGCTAAAGAGAAGAACTAAAACATGTAGATTAAAAACATACTTAATATAATGCCAAAAAATGAATAAAGTGCAAATAAATATTTGAATGCCATTGAAATGGTAAATATTAATAACATTGGAGCAAGTATTAATAACAGAAAAAAAGAGAATTAAAGTTAGTAATAGTAGCTAGATCACTATGAAAAGTGTTCTAACTGTAAAATATTAAGCAGGCAAAAACAAACACAATTAATTAAACATAGGTAAATATTAATAATATGACAGCAAGCGTGAATAAGATGAAAAAAAGGGAGTAGAAGTTATTAAGTGTACCTGGACCACTATGAAAACTGTGCTAACTGTAAAATATCAACCAAATAGGAACAAATACAATTACTTAAGGATAGAAAGAGAATACGAATATAAAAATGAACCAAAATAGGGATAAGAGAGTAATGAAAGATTCTGAATTAGAAAAAATAAGAAAAAATAGAATCAAGTCAAAAACATATATTGACAGCAATTCTTGAAAAACTATATTAAATTTAACATATTAAATTTATGTTTCCCTATCATCATTATAAGAGAAAGAAAAATGAAGAAAAGGGACAGAAACAAAAAAATATAAGAGAAAAAATTATGAGAAATCGAAAAAAGATAGTAAAACTGAAACATCTAAATTAAAGACATATTTAAACATAGTCCCAAAAAGTGAATAAAATGCAAATAGATATTTTAATGAGATTGAATAATGATAAAACAGTAAAGTCATACGTCGGCAAAAGGAATGAAGGAAGAGAACGGTATATATTAAAAACATGGCAGGAAGATAAAATACAAATAAATATTTGAATTGTATTGTATAATAATGAAACCAATGAAAAAAAATAACAGTAAGTATTAATAATATGAAAGGTAGCATTAATAACATGAGAAAAAATGGAGTAGAAGTTATTGATAGTACCTGCACCACTGAAATTTGTGCTAACTGTAAAATATTGACCAACCGAAAAGAAATATAGCTAGTTAAGGATAGAAAAATAAGGGTAAATAGGAGTAAATGATGGAATGTGAAATGAAAAAGTCAATGGTAATGGATTAAAAGATATGAAACATAAAGAGTCAAAGCCACAAAAGTGTAAAAGGGAAGCAGGAAATGAGAAGTAATGACGGAAAATGAGTAGTGATAACCGATGATATGGAAGGGGAAGGAGAACAGGTGGAGGAAAATATACAAGATAAATCTATTCGACGAACAACATTAATAAATAATAGGCAGAAAAGTTGTCATGAATAGTAAACAATGTATAAGAATATAACACGTATTAATGTATATTGGTTCAGAGAAATAGCTAGAAAAGTTTTATCATAAAGAAAAGTACTGGAAAAAGAACAAAAAAATAGGGAAAAAATTTTCCCCTAAAATTGGTAAAAGTTGTAGATAATATCACATGACAGTAATACATATTCTAGAGAATACGAAAAGAAAAAATCTTTGATTCATTTAATACGTCTGCAAGAAAATCAGAAAGAGTCATTAACCTAGTAAATCAAAGGACAACCTAAAAAGCTTACATCATCACCGCAATAAATCAAAAGCAAAAAAAAAATCTGATATTACCCATACACAAAGCCAAATGAAGTAGACGAAAAGCCATTAAAGTGAATAAAGCACCTGCAAAAATAAATTCTTTAAAGAAGATGATATTATTACTACAACAAACCAGAAGATAGAGAAAGAAAAAATTTCTAAATTGTTTAATACAACCGTAATCAAATTAGAATGAGTCATCAACCTAGGAAATCAAAGGACAGCCTAAAAATCCAGATCATCAGCACAATAAATGAAAGAGAAAAAAATCTTACATTATCTCCATCCACCGTAAAATGCGTGAGAATAAAAGCGACGAAAATAGATAAAACACCTGCAAAACAAATTTTTTAAAGAAAATGATAAATAAAGTTCTTATACCAACTATAAATATAACTCAATAAAAATAACCAACCCAAATTAGAGCAAAAATATATAATCAAATTAATAATGCATAAAGAACGAAACTCAGAATAGTAATCAAACAAACCACAAAATAAGAAGCATAAACAAAGAAAGGACAAAAATTGCATGTAATCTTCAGGATCCCAACCAAAATCAAATCAAGTAGAATAACAAAACAAGGAAATGGAAAAAAAAAAGTGAGAAAACAAAATCAAAGAAGAAAAATTGAATTCCTGCCCAAAGCCCATAAAAAGGGCCCACACAGTAACAACAAAGAAAAAAAACCCCAGCATCCCAACGAAAACCAAACCAAAGAGAAGAACAAAATCAACAGATGAGGGCAAGGGCAAAAAAAAAAAAAAAAAAAAAGAGAGAAAGGAAAACAGAGAGATAGAAACGGCGGACGATAACAAAACCAAAAAAGAAAAATACACAGAACAGAACAACGAAATGAGAAAATGAAAAAAAATAAATAAATAAGTGTGAGAAAACAAAATGAAAGAACAAAAAAAAAATTCCTGCCCAAAACGCATCAAAAGGAGCCATACACCAACAACACAGAGGAACAACGAAATGAGGAAATGAAAAAAAAAAAAAAAAAAAAAAAAAGGGGTGAAAAAACAAAACGAGAAAACAAAACGAAAGAACAAAAAATGAATTCCTGCCCAGAGCCCACCAAAAGGAACGACACACCAACAACACAGAGGAAGAGGAAAATCTCCAGCATCCCAACCAAAATCAAGCGAAAGAGAAGAAGGGGGAAAAAAAAAAAAGCAGAGAGAAATCAAAACGAAAGAACAAAAAATGAATTCCTGCCCAAAGCCCACCAAAAGGACCCACACACCAGGAACACACAGGAAAATCCTCGGCATGCCAACCAAAATCAAGAAAAAGAAAAGAACGAAACCAACAGATGGAGGCAAAGAAGGAGAAAAAAAAAAAAAGAGAGAGAGCAAGACAGAGAGACAGAAACGGCGGATGAAAACAAAACCAAAGAAGAAATGCTATTAGGGCTTCACACGGGTGAATAAACAAAAATACCCACGGCAGAAGTAAACAGAAAACCAAAACCACAGGGACAGAATCGTCATATCACTCAAAAAAATTAAAAAGACCAAGAAGCCCACAACCCACAAACGAAAAAAGAAGAGAGAAAAACGGCAAAATCGTCAGAACACTATTGCAAAAACAGTAAACTCAACCTGGATGAACAGTGCCAGACGGGTTTCCTTTAATATATAGTAATAATATGCCTAAAGGATGTAAATGCGGATTTACACTAAATTAACATTCTAGAAATATCTCTAATTAAAAAAAGAAATGAAATCCTAAAATTTACTCTAACTTTCTCTCCACGCTCTCTCTCTCTCTCCTCACTCTCTACACTGTAAATTTAGAATTTATGAATAAACACAATATTATTCTGATGATAATCCAACATTTACGAATGCATAAAAATTGTATTCTGATGGTAAATGCTCGAATTACACTTTAAATCCAAAATTTACAAATAAACACAATATGCTTTTTAATGGTGTTGATACCTGAATTCGTACTAGGCCCATTAAGGGTCCAGGCCTAATCCTTTGCATCCCACGACGTAAATAGGCTCGGTTCGTGGACTCAAGCCACGCTCGAGGTGTCATAATCGAGAAATTTTTTGAAATTCTTTATATTATAAGTATGAATACTTCAATGATAATTATTTTTTATATTAATATTGAATAGCAAATTATAAGTTAAAAATCAAAAGTTTCTGAGGTATGATGCAGTTATCGAATTCAGACTGTAATCAAGAAAGATACTCGAAATGTTGTGTTAATCCTATAAGAGGACAAACACATAAATATTAAGCTTAAGGAATGAAAAAGAATTGAAAAACATCAGTTCTAGGGTTTTAGAAACAATCAGAACGAAAAACAGACGAAAAAGGGGTTGAGAAGGCCGAACTGAGAAAAAATCGATTAGGGTTGACCGAGTCGAAATTTGTTGACCAAGAGTCGACCAATAGGTCACTCTTGAAAAGTTAGTCAAAGTTGAGTAAAGTTGACCAAGTGTCAGGAAAACGTAGGTAAAATGTGCACTAGATACATATTAAAGTGAGCCGGAAGAAGATAACAATTATATATAGATGGTTGAGATTTAAAGTGAGTAAATGGGTAGAGGGCTAAGATTAGGACATGTGGGAAGAGAGGTGGCTGGCCACGCTGTAATGACCGGGAAAAATTTAGGTCTAATCCGGACAGTCCAGTATTTGACTGAAATCCTTTCTGGAATAATAAGTAGTAGAATTTTGATGTAATTAAGAAAATGTTATGCAGAAACTTTACGTACGGGGTAAAATTTCCCGAAAGTGTAAAGTTATAATACGAATATTCTTACAAAGAAAATTCGTAAATATCATTTATGAATAGTGAAATATCAGTTAAAAGTTAAAAATTTTAGCGGGTATATTTTAGTTATGAAACTCTGAAATATTTGGTTTGTGACCAAATGACCAATTAGAAAAAGAGTAGAAATTTTAGAAATAACGAAAACAGTAAAAGTTCCTGAAACAAAATTTTCCTGAGTTAGTTAAAGCGGAAAATTGCTAAAAAAATGAGTACCGCAAGGGTACGCGTTTTGGGCAATTCTGAATCAATTAAAATGAAAATTTCAGAAAAAAAAAAAGAAATTGACTAATAAAATACCCAAGAGAATTTGGTTGAACATGAGAAGTTTGACCCAGGGTACTCAAAAGTTCAGAAAAGCAGTATATAACCTGTCTTGGTTGTGAAATTATTAGTAACGAAAAAAGACTCATTTTGAGAAACGAAAAGTTAGGTCTCGACAAAAAAATTTGAGGAGTATAGAACCCACTCATTTGCTAGCACGTATCCTTGATATGGCAAAGAATAAAAGCAGGTTGAACAAAGTTATAGTATATGTATATATATATATGATTATTTCTAAGTAAGTTTCATAAGAAATTAGTTTATCTAAAAGAATACATATATATATATATACACACACGCAAGATTATATGTAAATTGGTGACTCACGTTATTACCATGAGGTGGAGATTGTTGTCCCGAATAAGGCTACCCAAGAGGGGGTGAATTGGGTTTTGAATATTTTTTGAGAGTTTATACGATTATTTGAAGATTAAAACTAAATATAGACAATTAATTGAACAATATACTTTTATCAAACACTTGGTGTACAAAAAATTATGTAAGTTAATGCAATAGCACAACCACTTGATGTACACAGGATGGACCAATCTAATATCATAAAAAGAGTTCAATAAACTTATCACGACGACTTAAACCAATCAATGTCAGCAATCAAATTTAAAGTGCAGAAATTAAAGAGATAGAGTTAGAGAGATGCAAATGAGATTTATAGTGGTTCGATAAATAAATTTGCCTACATCTACTGTCGCCGAGATATTCCGCCACTTGACCTCTTTCACTATTCGATCGACTTTCCGGCACGATCACTCCTCTTACAAGAAGGCGAATCTTTCTACCCGAGACTTCGCCTAACCTCTTACACAATGTCGATTTTCTACGGATATCGACCAACTAAGTAACCCAATACCAAAGTAATGATTATGAGTAGTGAAGCACTTACTTTTACTCTCCTAACAATGGTTTTACACAATTGAAATCACTAGGAGATGATGAACTCACACTATCACAAGATAATTCAAGGTAGGCTCAATTATGTGTGAGAGAGTTAAGGATTTAGAGAAGATGATGATTATGTAGACACAATGGAGAACTCTCTTTTTGATTTTTGAAGCTTTGAATTCGTTCTCTGTTTTTCGCAAAATCAACTATTGAGAAAAATGACTTTTCTCTATTTAACATCTCTTGCCAACGGTCATATTTTTGCCTGTTTACCCAGTATCGGTCGACCGGAGCGGTTGACCGGTTGAGACAAATTTAAATTCGTGCTGATCAACATTCTTATTGAGTGTCTATTGAACAGAACCGGTCGACCGGAGCGGTTGACCGGTTGAGGCATCACCAGTCGACCGGTGCATTTTGTCTTCTTTGTCACCGGACGACGTAGGTCGACCGGTTGACACTTAATTTGTCTCAAATCTTCACACATTTGTACTTTTAGGCCAAATGTCATTATGCACTAAGTTTAGTCTCATTTTTAAAGAATAATGTGAGTGTGTGCATGAGCCTAAACAAGAATTAATCATGATAGTATGAAGTCAAAATCAAATACAAGACTAAGGAGATATTAAAAACCTATTAGTACTTGTCCAACTTGATTTTGTTTGCTTGCTCTTGATCTTTGGTATTTTAGCACTTCAAGCCTTGAATTCCTTATTCAATTTGCATTTGTCAAACTTGAATGTATTTGCATTGTATTCCGCAAAATGCTTCTTGAGTTGATTTATAACATTAATTACGCTAAATACACAACTCAAAATAGAATCATTAGAAACATAATACATTGTGTTTGTGATCATCAAAACATGAGAATATTCAACCTTTGGCCAATAATCTCCCCCTTTTTGATGATGACAAACACTTGATTTGCTAAGATAATATAGGCAATTACATTGTTCTTCTTTACAAGTGTTATGTCTCCCCCTTATTTAATCACTTGATACTTACTTGAAAATATTCTCCCCCTTGATCTATTAAGCCATTAGAGAGAATGCCTCAATTGATCATTTTTATATTCTCCCCCTTAATCTATTAAGCCATTAGAGAGAATGCCTCAATTGATCATTTTTATGTTTCCTTTCCCCCTCAAGTGACAATAGACTAAACAACAAATAGGAACATCAAGTGACAATAGGCAATAACACTTGATACCTACAGACAATAAGCCCATCTCCCCCTTTTGCCATCAACAAAAAAAATATCAAGTCATAACAATGTAATCACCAAATAAGTTACATTAATCATTAGTCATTCAAATAAGTTACATTAGTTATTAGTAATGAAGTAACCATCAAAAGATATAGTGAAACATTAATCATTTATCTAAGAAGGAGGAGGCTCTTGAAAATTGATACGACGAAGTTGTTCAAGAATTTGTGCTTGTGTATCGGTGATTTCTTGATGATGGACTTGAAAACGGAGATTAGAGATGCTTAAGTCGACAAAGGAGTAGAGACTTTGGATGCCGGTGTTTAGTTGCGTTCGAAGCTCATCATGACTTGCACAAAGGGACTCAATCCGTCCATGGAGGTGATTGAATGCATCGTCATTGAACTGAGTTGAACTGCCTCCAATCTCTTCTTCGTCTCCTTCGTTTTCAACTCTGGCCCTTTTCTTCGGAATCCACCTTCCATTCTCAAACTTGTAGCCCATGAGTTTGATTGTGGTTTTATTGTAATCAGATTTGGGTGGAATAACGTCAGTTTCGTCATCAAGATCCACGTTGAAATGACGAAAAATCTTTGTTAGCACCATCCCATAAGGAAGACTCAGATCCCTAGCCAAATTATTGCCCTCCACCATCTTGTGAAGGATCAAATAGGGAAGGTTTGTCCGATCACTTTGGAGAAGGCAGAACATCAGATAAAGATCGGTGAATGAAACTTCATCCCTATGCCCTCCTCTAGGAGTGATATTGTTTGAAATAATGTGGTGGATGACTCTACTCCTAAGGGGTAGTTCATTGGCTTTTGGCTTTGAGGGTAGAGGCTCAATCTCGTCTTCATCGCTCCATTGAGTTGGGGTTTTGTCCATAATAATCCTTGACATTGTTTCCCCATGACAAGCCCAAGAGTCACAAGTATGCACATATTTTTCCACATTCGGAATCCCAAAAATGTTTGCGATTACCTCTCTATCAAGTTCTATGCGTTGTCCCTTGAGAGTGCATGATAGTTGAACATTGGTGTCACAAGTAGTGTATTCCATATGGGCATAAAAGGCTTTTACTAACCTAGGGTAGACTACTTCCTTAACCTCCACAAATGCTTTCCAACCTAGAGTCTCAAACAATCTCTCAATGTCTAACTCTCTAAACTCACTAAAGTCCACAAATCTTTAGAGGTTTTGATTATGATTGTAGAGGAAATTTGAAGAAGATTGGATGATTTTGAGGAATGTTGTGGATTGGGGGTGCTGTTGGCTCCTAGGGCTCGAGTTTGAGTTAGAGAAAGTGAGGGAAAAAAAATCTTAGAGCTGATTTTAAAAAACCTGTCGCGAACCACCGGTCGCCCGATGCGGTCGACCGGTCAAGCTTAACCGGTCGACCGGTTGATTATAACTTCGCTGTCTCCGGTCAACCGGTGTATACAGAAAACGTGAAAAGATAGTTGATTTTGGCAGACAATGCCTAATCAACCAACAACCAAATATAGCATATGTTTCCTCATACACCATCACACAAGCAAAATAACAATATCAATCTATTTTAGCATCAAATCATCTAGTCATAGATCAAATACTTAATTCCTAAGTGATCAAATTTAATTTCGTAGCATCTAATAATCCTAAACCTCTTCTAAGTGAAGCAAATCTTTCAAGGGCTAGAGACTTGGTAAGGATATCCGTAATTTGATGATTAATGCTAATGAATTCTAATGTGATATCACCCTTTTGTACATGATCACGCAAGAAATGATGTCTAATTTCTATGTGTTTGGTGCGTGAATGCAAAACTGGATTTTTTGACAAGTTGATTGCACTGGTGTTATCACAGATGATAGGCACATGATCATAGCTCAATCCTAGGTCCAGAAGTGTTTACTTCATCCAAAGGACTTGCGCACAACAGCTGGCTGCCGAGATATATTCGGCTTCCGCGATTGATGGAGCAACCGAATTTTGCTTCTTACTAAACCAAGAAACTAGTGCAAATCCTAGAAAATGGCATTTACCACTTATGCTTTTCCTATCTATGGTGCAGCCTGCCCAATCGGCATCCGAATAACTAAACAAGTCAATGTGTGTGCCCTTTGGATACCATAATCCTACATTCTTAGTGCCACTAAGATATCTAAAAATTCTTTTTACCGCATTTAGATGTGACTCTTTAGGATTTGATTGATATCTAGCACACAAACAAACACTATACATAATGTCTGATCTACTTGCGGTTAAGTAAAGTAAGGATCCGATCATACCTCGATATTTCGTTATGTCCATTGCCTTACCATTTACATCCTTGTCTAATTTAATAGATGAGCTCATTGGAGTAGATAGAGGCTTCATGCCTTTAAGGTCAAACTTCTTAAGTAGATCTTTGACATACTTAGCTTGATTGATGAAGATGCATTCCTTTGATTGTTTGATTTGAAGACCAAGGAAGAAGTTGAGCTCTCCCATCATACTCATTTCAAACTCACTATGCATGCACTTTGAAAACTCTTCACAAAGGGAAACATTAGTAGAACTAAAAATAATATCATCAACATAAATTTGTACAATAATTAGATCATCACCCTTTGTTTGTGTAAATAGTGTAGTATCAACTTTTCCGATTGAAAATTCATTTTAGAGTAAAAATTTACTAAGTCTATCATACCAAGCTCTAGGAGCTTGCTTTAAACCATATAAAGCCTTTTTCAATTTAAAGATCCGGACACTTGTGATCATGAAAACTGAGTGGTTGTTCTACATATACTTCTTCTACAATGTATCCATTAAGAAAAGCACTTTTAACATCCATTTGATAAAGAGTGAACTCTTTGTGGAATGCAAAGGCTAATAACATTCTAATGGATTCTAATCTAGCAACTGGTGCAAAGGTTTCTTCATAATCGATTCCTTCTTCTTGCTTGAAGCCTTGGGCCACTAGTCTAGCCTTGTTTCTCACAATCACACCGTGCTCAACTCTATTATTCCTAAAGACCCACTTAGTGCCAATCACGGATTGAGTACTAGGTCTAGGGACAAATTCCCATACATCACTTCTTTCAAATTGATTTAGCTCTTCTTGCATCGCTAAAATCCAAAATTCATCATTTTCGGCATCTTTAAAACTTTTTGGTTCAATTTGTGAAAGAAAAGCTAAATTATTCCAAACATTTTTAAGTGATGATCTAGTAACCACTTCTTGTGAGATGTCACCTAAGATTTTATCTTTAGGATGAGAGGTACTATACCTCCATTCCTTCGGTAATTGATTATGTTGGGAATAGTGTCCTAGAAGCATGAGATATAATAGAATATTTATTATTTATTTAATAAAAGAGTTTATTCATTATTTTATGTGCATATATTTATGAATATTTTATGAATATCAATGAAAATTCCATGGTTATTTATGTAACCTTAAACATTGTATATAAGTGTTATATACGAGAGGATAATGTTTAAGGATAATAATCAAAAA